>NW_007730147.1:140226-141956 GCF_000696425.1 Galeopterus variegatus
AAATTACAATGAAACCACCCAGCAGAACACTCCTTATAAAAACCTTACATGAGAAGGTTGTCCTTAGATTACATGGCAGACGGTAGCTGTCCATAAGTGTTAGCTTTTCTTCCTTAAGTACACACCCTTCCAGAGTGAGTCAGAACTCTTCCGATTGCAAGCCCTAGAAACACCATTCACACTGGCTTAAGTAAAAAAGCACATTTATCGGCTCACATAAATGAGAAGTTCAAGGGGAGGAACTTCAAACTGGGATGGATCCAGATCTTCAAGCAATACAGGTTTCTCTGTCCCAGCTCTCTTCCTCTTTCTATTGGCTTTATTTTCAGGCAAGTGCTTTACGCTGTGGCAAGACATCCATGAATTGCTGCAGGTGTAACCTACCAATTTTTTAACTTCCTGTGAAATCAAGTCCCTTTTTTTCCTCAATGGCTCTACCAAAATCCTAGGTATGGCTCTTAATTGGCTCAGCATTTGGTCATGTGCCTACCCTTAACCAATCAGTGAGACTCAAGCTGGCAAGCCTTGAATTAAGAAGCCAAACCTGGAGCCAGGGGTTCTAGCACACAGACCCATGCTCTAACAGTGGGGGAAGTGGGGGTCCCCAAAAAGGAAATCAAGTTGTTGTATTCAGGAGAAGGGAGACTGGATGCTGGACAAAAATAGATGTTCTCCATATCAGATGTTGTGTCATGTGTTTATCCCTCTGAGAGCCTAATATATTGTCTTGCACACACGTACATAGTAGCATCTCAAAGCAGCTATTGGGCTCATGCTTAAAAAGTGCCAGCAGCCTGCAAGAGTGTCCCTTATTTTTTCTTTCTCTGTAGGTGGGTGTCATTAGTACAGGTGNACATCATTTACCCACCAGGAACCCATGGCTGCAGAAATGGGAAGAGGAGCTTTCTCCAGCAGATGCTCACTGGGGCCTTAAGGCCTCTGAGACAGCTGCTACCTTTTCTCTTCATAGCCTCTGTTCTTCCTTCTACTGCCCACTACCATCCCACAACTGGCTTCAGTTTCTAGGAGTCTGTTCAAATTCTATCCAGGGACTGGATATATAAACAGGCAATTCTAAAAACAGAAAGAAAGAGAGGAAGGTAGAAACAATAAAGAAATATGAACACCCTACATAGGTGTGTACTCAATTTAATTAATAGCAGATAAAAAAGTCCAATAAAGAGATAACAATTTTACCTACCAGGGTGGCCAAGATTGAAAAGAATGATAACACCCAGGGTTGGTGCAATTGTGGGAAAACAGGCACAAACTCGCACTGCTGATCGGAGAGTAAATTGATTCAATTATATAGGAGGCAGGTTGGAAATATATGCCAAAATCCTGTGAAAGCACAAACCTTTCATTCTAGAAATACCATATCTAAGAGTTTATGCTAAAAAAGAATTGAAGAAGACAAAGTTTATATACTAGAATGTTCACTATGCCATTTTATAGAGATTGAAAAGTCAATCGCCTACTGGGAGAGGCAGGTCATAGAATTTAGTGAAGACACAGAATGTTTCCCCATAGCAAGGAGGGGGACTGTAGCAAATTTCTATATCCAAAGGCTTTTATATTTTTAAAACTCTGTAAGGACCAAATTAAACGTCAGTTTTCTGTAGCTGGTAAAATCAGTATAAATGTCTGAAAATATGTAAATATATTAATGAAATTACAATGAAACCACCCAGCAGAACACTCCTTATAAAAACCTTACATGAGAAGGTTGT
>NW_007730147.1:143005-145558 GCF_000696425.1 Galeopterus variegatus
AGCCTGCAAGAGTGTCCCTTATTTTTTCTTTCTCTGTAGGTGGGTGTCATTAGTACAGGTGTGCAAACCCTAGTGTTAACAGCAGCTGCCATCTTGGCTTCCTTGTTTATCCCTACAGCGCTATTGCAAATTTTTGCCATGAGAATATAGGTGTTCTTTCAAGTATATTATTATCATCACCACCTGCTTGTTGCTCAATGTGTTAACAATAAACACCATCACAATGGAAGCCATGGAGTGTGGTGGATGCTTATAGCAGCCTATCCAAAGAGCTATAAACAGTTAAAGATGAAAACATATTTTTACATGCACACATTTAAACCAAATCACAGAATCATCTTTTAACAAGGACAGGGCAAACATTTGCATCAATCCAACTAATTGCTAGGTGACTTACCTATGTACATGTACAATACTATAAAGCAAAATAATATTCCTGTATATAGAATGCTCAAGGCAATACTTTTTTTTCTTTCTTTTTGGAACATAATTTCATTCTGTGGTGTATTTTTCTAGTACTGTAATGAGCCAGTTTTAGGGGAGATGAAAGCAGCGAGAATGACAAGATTGGCTCCGAGGACTTCATTCCTGAAGATTTCCATCATTTCTACCATGACATTCCTTTTGTTAACCTCAAAAGATCATGCATGATCCAGTTTGGGGGTGGATATTTTTGCTCCATTGCATAGCCTACATAATGAGCCATTTGTGTCATGAATTTCTCATCCCATCCTCCTACCCAGTATGATTTCATGTCCTCTTTAAGCACTAACCTTAGCAACCCTTATTGAGTGCAGGAGGAAGGAATGCCCCATTCTGGCATTTACCAAATTAGAGTCTGTGAGGTCTTAGACACAAGGTTCTGCCTTTTGGACGCAAAAAGCAAATAAGCATATGCATGAAAAAAGGAATGTTCTAAGGGCTAAAAGAAAGTTCCTCTGAGTCTCCTGCCCCCTCTCTCAGGTCACCAACCTCCCACCCCCCCCAAAAAAAGTACATCACTTTTTCTTTGGTCTGTGGAAGTAATTTTCCTGAGTATTTTTTGCATCCATCAGTTTAGTTCCCTGGGGGGGAAAAAGGCTATTTTTTGGTTGCTCTCCTTCGGGGCTTGAATGTAGGGAAATTGCTGCTCCAGCTTTCTCCTCCCTTAGTGCTTGCAGAGCACAGCATGGGACACAAGGGCACTGGGACCTGTGACACAGAGGAAGTCAGGGGCAGGGCAGTAAGAAGTGATTTCTTACATTCTCTTTTAGACATGTGAGAGCTCTAAAATTCATCTTCTCACCCAAAGCTAATGACACTCACGGGAGGAAAGTGTGTTCACCTAGACCACGCCGGAGACATCAATCTCAATCCATTCATTCATTCATTTTTTTAAAAAAGCAGCTCCAGCTAAATTAGGATCATGGGCAATAGATTTAACATCTCTATGCTTCCATAAAATGGGGGTGACGATATTATGTACCTCACAGCATTGTCATGGGGATGTGGAGCACTCAGCAGAGTCTGCATCAAGGACGTCTTAGAGCCTGCTGGCAGGTGTGTTACCATCACTGGAAAAAGTGACTCTTCCTTTCATTTCCAAGTCATTCAGAACAAAGTCATTCCTGGGAATTCTGTTTATTTTCAAATAGAAAGAAAAGCATGATTCAAAAAACAAATGAGGCAGAGATTTTTGCTGTATATTTTATTTGCTCTGTCCAGTGAGGTAAACACTATCCACATGTGGCTATTTATATTTAAGTTTAAATTCATTAAAACTAACTAAAATTGAAAATTCAATGGCTCAGACACAATAGCCACATGTCAAGTGCTCAATAGCCACCTGTACCTTAGTGACTACCCAATTAATACAGATATAGAACATTTCCATCATCACAGAAAGCTACTGGACAGTGCTATTTAGGCTGCATTCTACATGTTGGACTATGCATACCTCTCTTGCTTAAATTTATTTTATAAAATACTCATTGATCCCCATATATACACAAAATACTGTGCTATATCCAATGGGGTTACAAAGGTAAATAAATATTCCTGCTTTTTAAGAGACTTCAAGTTTACCATCTAGAAGGAGAGGTAAGACGTGCTTGTAATTAATGACAATGCACACAGTGGGTAAGGACTCAATATTTATCAGTACATACAGTGCATAGGGCTAATAATGATGGATCTTTACACGATTGATGGGTCTCTACAAGAAAGAAACTTCTGTTAAAAATAAAACTGTAGGGCTGGCCTGGTGGCGCACTGGAGAGTGCGCCGCTTGGGAGTGTGGCGGCGCTCCCGCTGAGGGTTCGGATCCCATGTGGAGACCGGTTCCCACTCACTGGCTGAGCGTGGTGCGGGCGCAACACCGAGGGTTGCGATCCCGTTGCCGGTCAGTAAAAAAGACAAAAAGGAAAAAAAAATAAAAAAATAAAATAAAACTGTAGAAGTTTCTTAATTCTAGAGTAGAAGAAGAAATCAAGCCCATGTGGGAGTGAGATGGGTGGGAAGTTCCTGAATTCTGAAAAGGATCACTTCAGGAAGCTTTATAATCATACAGTTACA
>NW_007730147.1:146318-147844 GCF_000696425.1 Galeopterus variegatus
ATTCTTGATATGGGAGATGTGTAGACCCTACGACTCTGTGGCAGCCTGGAAGGGGCTGAAAAGGCAGCCATTCATGATCCCAGGAGGCATTATTGCTGGTGGGAGAAGTAATGCCTACTTATCCATATTTGGTTTCCTGCTTCCTGTTGTGATTTCTTCAAGTTATTTTTTAGTGTTAGTAAAATTTGCCAATTTAATCATGCAGTGTGTTCTGTGTTTTGGAGAAGAACGTAAGGTGTGCATGTTATGTCTTTGCTTTGGGGTTGCAGAGAACAAAGAGACTTACAACAGTCAGAGACCCAGTTACAAGTCAGCGCGAAGTGATGGGGAAAGAATATTTGAGCAAGGCTCAGAGTAACTTATAAGTTGGCATTTTAATTTTCACATACTAGGCTTTTGAGATTTTGGTTGTTGTTAGCCATAGTCTGTCACCTGATACTGCTACTTCACAGAGACCAGTTTAGATATTTCTGAGACGAGTTGGCTGTCCATAGGATTTACTCAACTTTTCAATTATGTAAGCACATAATGTTGGAGGAAAAGAATTTTGATTGGATTGAATGGGAAGGGTTTGTGGTGACTTTTATGTTTGATATTAAAGGCCATCCACAACTCGCCTTCTTTTCACCAATTTCCAAACAACTGCACTTTTATCTAGATGTGGAGGATACAAAAATTCTCTTGCAGAATCCCACAGTCTAGTGAAGGATCCGGAGAGTGCTAGATGATCTCCATATTGCTTCTTCTCTTCTGCAGTAATAGAAACCCCTTTGTTAGCTAGACAAATCATCACCTCTAATAACAGCTCATTTATCAGTTCTTCATTAGCAGCTGGTCGTGGCCCTGTGCCTAAGTTCTGGCCAACAAAATACAAAAGAAATAGGCATATGCAACACCTGTCCTTAAATAATAACTCCCATTGGTTTCCCTTTCCCCCTTTCACTGGCATAATGAATATTTGATGATGAGCTATTTGTACCATGCAGAAAGGAAAATATCCCAGGAATAGTGGAAAAACAAGCTAGAAGAATCCCAGGTTCTGGTAACATATAACATTGCCAAGCAGAGCTTCCTTATCAGTTTGGATTTATATGTGAAAAGAGAAATAAATCCCAATCTTCTTCAAGCTGTATTACTTGGGGTCCCTGCTCCATTTAGCCCAAATAATCACATAATAAAATCTATCACTATAAAAGGGACCGATAACATATTAAACACTCGGTATCATTACTGTTTAAATATACTAGCTGAATTCATTTTAATCAACATATATACTTGTCAATTTGTACATAAAAATAATAATGACATTAATGTTTGACTGAAAATATATACAGCTATTTAAAATTCCTTCAAATCTTAATTCAGTAAAACTCTGAAAGTCCACGTGGACAGCGAAATGGCAGTTTGCTTTAAAGTTTGCCAAATTGAACGTCTAAACTTATTCAGCAGAGTCATAACTGCCTCGCCATTTTAAGATACAAACTAAGCAATGCTAAAACAAAGGGTCATTTCTTATCTGTGTTACC
>NW_007730147.1:149188-150043 GCF_000696425.1 Galeopterus variegatus
AACTTACAGTTGACTTCTTGGACAGAGTACTTTAGTTTTCTCATTGTTGGGAGTGTTTAATCCAAGTCCTTAGGATCACACTTTCCTTCCCTAAACATTTTATCACAATATTTTCCTAAAATTCACCATTCTTTCCCTAAAATGAACTCTGGTGGCTACTGACTACATTGGGATCCATCAGCTATTCTCATGGGGTAAATGAAATTCAATCTACCTTATTTTGTGGTTAGGTAGTTACTTTTTTGGTTTATGACTTCATAGCTTAAAGTTTAGGAACATGTTTGATGTCTTAGGTTTTTGGGTTTTTTTTTAATGAGAATAGAACCCAATTTAGTATATTCAGATATGAAACTGCTATTGCACTGTCTTGATATTTTTGCTTTTCCTCCAAATATGATCATGCTTGCCTTACCTCATCTGCTGTCTGTACTTTCAGAAGGATCAGTTCCAAGAGGGTGACGGAAGGTCTTCAAGATCTTGACCTTGCAACTTCAGCCTCAGACTTCCCTCATGTCTCACGTCCCCAGGAAAAGCTCTTTGTACCTCATCTGGTTACTAATTGCTAGCTCTGTTTTTCCATTTCCTTATGTCCACTTCACTTACCTTCTTATTAAACTTGAACTCCACACATTCATTAGAATGCACTTATTACCACCACAGAATTCCCCTATGCTTTAAGCATTTTGGAGGCATATTCTGCCTATTACCTTTATGTCTCTTACAGCCTTCAGTACAAAATACTCCTCAATAAATATTGTATTAAAAAATATAGAAAGTACTTATTCCAATTGTTAATAAATATTTAAAATTTCAGTTTTTTGACTTGTGGAAGAAGTTTTACCCTAGCAGATTGCC
>NW_007730147.1:150827-153227 GCF_000696425.1 Galeopterus variegatus
AGCCTTCAGTACAAAATACTCCTCAATAAATATTGTATTAAAAAATATAGAAAGTACTTATTCCAATTGTTAATAAATATTTAAAATTTCAGTTTTTTGACTTGTGGAAGAAGTTTTACCCTAGCAGATTGCCAGAGAATTCAAGGCCAGATGCAGGGAGTTTTAGTTACTGTATTAGTCAGGGTTCTCCAAAGACAGAGAGCTAAAAGGAGATAGATAGATAGGTAGATGAGAGGGGCTTTATTAGAGGAATTAGCTCACATGGTTATGGAAGCTGAGAAGTCCCAGGATAGGCTGTTGATAAGCTGGAGAAGCAGAGAAACTGGTAGCATGGCTCAGTCCACATAGGAAGGTCTGAGAATGCAGGAGGTCACTGGTGTAACTCTCATTCTGAGGCCAAAGGTCTGAGAGCCCTAGGAAGCCACAAGTGCAAGTCCTAGAGTCCAAAGCTGAGGAACCTGGAGTTCTGATGCCCAAGGGCAGGAGAAGAAGGGCATCCTACTTTAGGAGAGAGAGAGAGAGAGTATTCAACCTTCTTTTGCTTTTTTTTCTTTCCAACAGGGCCCCCAGCTGGTTGAATGGTGCCCGTCCACGTTGAAGGCGATCTTCCCCACTCAGCCCACCAACTCACACACCAATCTCCTCCAGAAACACCCTCAAAGACACACCAGGAAACAAAGCTTCACCAGCCCTCTAGGCATCCTTCAATCCAGTCAAGTTGACACCTAAAATTAACCATCATAGTTACAGAATTCTATTCAAGATAATACCTATTTTTCTCTTTTAGTCAAATTTAGGTGTTTATAATTTATTAAAACTTGCAAGATTGCTTATATTTTTCTCCTCTTTTTTATTTGATCCTCTGAAGGAAAAAAGTTAGATTTAGAATGCTATGTTAAAACTGATCTTTGAACACGTTGACAGGACAGTTGTTGTTGGTCTTTTTTTTTTAACTTGTCCTCCAGTGATCTGTAGGACCCTGTTGTCTCCTGAGTTTCTTCTTGGTTTCTAACATTTTAGATTTAGGATTTTAAAGAATGGAGAATTTTTAGAGGGCAGATTTTGTTCTCAATATTCTGGCATTTGCAAGGACTTTTAAGTGTCCTTAGTAAGATTTTATAAATGGATTATTAAAATTAAGTACTTAATCGGTAATAGGTGTCTTTATTTTCTTTTCAGGGTATTAAAGAAAAAAATATTGTCTTGTCAACTCTTGCCAAAAAATGCTCCCACACCCATTAAGGTACCCTTGGTGACTAAAGTATATCCTATTGTGCCTATAGCCACTGAAGTCCCATCTGTCTGTCTGTAATCTAATCATGGATAACATGATGGGTAAGCAAGAACCGTACACATGAAGGTGAAGGAATTATCACTCAATGTGTTTCATGACATGCTACTATTTATAACCTCACTTTTGAGGCAGAAAGCACAGCTCCTTTGTATACTGCAGGATTTTGAGAAGCCTTCACAGAAAAGCCTTCGAGTATCAGACTCTTGGCAATAGCTTAGGTTACTTAGCCCTCTTCCTCCAGTCAGTCTTTTCTGAGAAATTTAGCTGGCACCAGATTCATTTTCTTCTGAGTGTCTATAGCTGTTTTAGTGTACCACAAAATTTAAACCTCAACTGTATGCCTTTAATGTTAATATAATTGTATAGTGGGAGTTTTCATGACATTGGGAGCAGAACAGAAAAGCTTAAGTTTGAACCTTGATTTACTATTTACTATTCATCTGGCTTTGCCCAAATCACATTCTGTCTGAACCTCTGTTTCTCATGTGAAAAATGGGAATAATAACTTACTTTCCTGGGTTTTGGGAATGTAAAAGTACCCTTTGCAGAATATTTCTTAAGTAAATATTAGATATTATTCTAAGTTGCTCTGCATTTTATCTTTATCTTCTCCAATATAAATGTAAATGGTACATCCACCAAGCATGTACCAAAAATTGTGGAGGTTTTCACTTTTCATCCTTGTAAGCTAACATTTAGTCTACCACAGTTTAATGAATGCTAGTAAAAGACACGACACTCCTGGGTTATAGACAAAATAAATTTTTTTACTAACAGCAATGAGTAGACAGAATATTAGCATTTTTGCACCAGTTCGTTAAAAGCCCCAATTCCCACACTTCCCTAAGCCTCTGCTTAGAGGCTTTTATGGACCTTGGGTATGTGGGGTTATCCCAAACAAAGCGTGGCACACTGGCTGAATCAAGAAGACAGAGAAGAGTTTAGAGACACTGAGGTGACTGGCATTTTTAGGGAAAATTACTCAAGAAGGGGAAAAGATAGGGAGAAGCTCCAAAAATCAGCGTTAGGGGTCCCTTTTAGACGGCAGCTGATAGTATGCTGCATAAAGTAGAACCCATGAGGCTAGGCCAAAAAAAAAAAAAAAA
>NW_007730147.1:153773-159556 GCF_000696425.1 Galeopterus variegatus
ACATCATCACCAGTAGACCTACAGTATAATAAATATTAAATAAAGTACTTTAGGCAGAGGGAAAATGGCAGTAACTGGAAATGTATATCTATACAAAAAGTTCAGTGAAAACACTAATACATGGGTAAATGTGCAAAAGTATATTTACCTGCTTATTTAATGTTTTAAAAATAAAATGAACGGTTTAAAGCAATAATTTTAACGATGAATTGTGGTGTCTATAGATAGCAGTATTGTATGCCAAAAAAAATGCACAAAGGATGGAAAGGAAATAAATATAGTGTTGTAATATAGTTACACTATAGATGAAGTGGAATAGTATTAGTTGATATTATATTAAGATGCTTTAAAAATGTATTTTGTAAACCCTGAAGCAAACAACCAATATGTGTAGCTAATAAGCCAAGAGTGGACATAAGATGGAATAGTAAAAATTAGTTAATAAATCCAAGAGAAGGAAGGAGATGAGGGGAGAAGGAACAAAGAGCAGATGGGACAAGCACAGCCAACTAGCAAGACGGTGGATTTAAATCAATCATGTCTGTAAGTACATTTAATAGAAGCCATAAAACTCTAATTAGAGATCAGAGATTGTGAGACTGAATAAAGAAGCAAGACCTAATTATATGTTGCCAACAAGAAACCCACTTTAGACGTAAAAATGTAAGTAGCTTAAAAGGGAAGTGAAAAAATATATAACATGAAAACACCAATTATCAGAAAGCTGGAATGGCCATATAAATATCAGAAAAGTTAGTGTTCAGAACAGGAAATATTATGAGAGATAAAGAGTGGCATTTTATCATGATAAAGGCATCAATTTAGAAGACCTAACAAGGTTAACTGTGCACGCATTCAATTGTAAAGCTTTCAAATAGATGAAGCAAAAACTGACAGACCTGATGGGGGAAACAGACAAATCCACAATTACCCACAGTAAGTTGAAGAGCTGAACACTCTCCTCTTAGAAATTGGCAGAGCAAGTAGTCAGAAAGTCAGAAGAACGTAGAAGCATCGACCACTCTCAGCCATCTTTATTCAATTGACATTTCTAGAATGCTACCTCCAGCAATGGCAGAATACATATCCTTTTAAAGCACACAAGATTGTCCATATGGGGGACTTTAAAACAAATCTCAATAAAATTTAAAAGGATTAAAATCAGACACAGTTTGTTCTCTCACCTCTATGGAATTACATTAGAAATAAATAATAGAACAATATCTGAAATAATCTCTGATATTTTGAAATTTGAAAACAAAGTACCCATGAGTCAAAAAAGAAACACAAGGGAAGTTAGAAAATACTTTGAATTGAATGAAAACGTAACAGTAGGTGTAAAATCTGTGTGATGCTGCTTCAGCAGTATTGAGGAAAATTCTTAGTTTTAAATATGCATATATTGTAGTCTGTTCCTGGAGCTTATAACTGAAAGAAAGTGAGCCAAGATGCCAGGTACCGTTCAAGCTTTATTATAGAAAGAAATCTGCCGGGCTGTATTCAAAATGGAGGACAGGCCAGGGCTGCCCCGAAAATGGGGGACGGCCACAACAATGGGTTTGCAAGGGTTTATATTAGCTTTGGGGCACAAAATGTATGGGGTGAGGGACCATTAGGTTGATGTAACTGGGTGGAGAAATGTGCTGATGCAGAAGCCGGAAAGTTGTTTTCAAGTCAGGAGGCTTCTTGTAAAGGGGAGGGGGAAGGGGATTGGGGCTGGAGTGTAAGACAAGGCCGGTGGCTATTTCGTGCTGGTGCTTATTGTGTGCACAATGGTGCTGGCCAAGTCCAAAATCCATCAGTAACAAAATACCTGAAACTGGGTGATTTATAAAGAAAAATGAAATTTATTGCTTACAGTTTCTGAGGCTGGTAAATCCAAAGTCCATCTGGTGGTGGCAAAAGTGACCCAGGGGTCTCACTTTTCAAGGTGGTAGAAGCAGAGAGAGCAGAGAGAGGGCTTTAAACAACCATGCCCCTGACCACCATTTTTAGTCTATTCACTACTGCATGATCCTACGGTCTAATCACCTCTTCAAGGCCCCACCTTTCAATTACCCATGGCAGTCGCACCATTTTATATGTCAATCAACAGTGTATGAAGGTATCTATTTCTCCACATTTTCAGCAACAATTGTTTTGTTTTGTTTTAGTCATAGCCATCCTAGTGAGTGTGAGATGGTATTGCATTGTGGTTTTTAATCTGAATCTCTCTAACTAATGACAGCATATTTTCAAGAGTTTTTTGTCCATTTGTGTATTTTCTTTGGAGAAATGTCTATTTAAATCTTTTGCCCATTTTTAATTGGGTTCATTGTCTTGTTATTGTTGAGTTGTAAGAGTTATGTATTCTGCATACAAGACCCTTATCGTGTATATTATTTGCAAATGTTTTCTCCCATTATATGAGTTGTCTCCACTTTTTTTTAGAGCATTTTGGGGCACAAAAGTTTTTAATTCTGATGATGTAAATTTACCTATTTTTTTCTTTGGTTACTAATGCTTTTGATGTCATATACAAGAAACTGTTGCCCAAGTCAGAATCATAAAGATTTATGTGTATGTTTTATTATAAGAGTTTTATAGTTTTAACTCTTATATATTTAGGTCTTTGATCCACTTTTAGTTAATTTTTTGTATAGGATGTGAGGAGAAATCTACTTTTATTATTTTTGTGCATGGATAACCAGTTGTCCTGCAACATTTGTTGAAAAGACTATTCTTTTCCCATTAAATGCTCTCAGCACATGTCAAAATTTAGGTGACCATAGATACATAGTTTATTTTTGGACTTTCTATTTTACTGATCTGTCTATCCTTATGCTAACACAACACTCTCTTGATTATTGTAACCTTTTAGTAGTGTTTGAAATTAAAAAGTGTGAGTCCTCCAAGTTAATTTTCTTTTTCAAGACTCTGGCTATTCTGAGTCCCTTACAATTCCATATGAATTTTAGCATCAATTTGTCCATCTCTTACTGGGCTGTTTCCTTCTTCTGTGTCTTTGTCCTTAATGCTTCTAATGTATTTTCTGCTCGAATTCTCTCCTCCTACCTTCCCCAAAGTCTGTTTGGTAAACACATTCATTTTTGTATGCAAAGCCTCCTCATTTTTTTCATCTTTTCTCTTGTTCCAATCTCCTGGGTGGAGATAATCACTTCCCGCTTTTGGACCACATTTTATGTTAATCTCATCTCTGTCCCTATAATACTTTATTGAACATATTGATTTACATGGCTCTTTCTCTTCTGTATATTGTAAGATTATCAAGGGCAGAGGACTTGTCTAATTCACTTTTGCATTCTTGTCTGGGAATAATAGATGCTTGAAATACATGTGTCGAATGAATAAATGGGCACATGGATCTCAGCCTTGTACTAGTAAGTAGTATAGCAGGATGTCAGAGGTTGAGAATGGGACATCCAAATCTCAGGGAATGAAGGGTGCAAAGGCTCAGAGCAAGGAAACTCATAGAGTATTGTACGAACTACAAATTTAGAAAATTGATGATGGAAAGGAAGTGAAAAATCACAGCATGGTCAAGCAAGCCATATAGAGAGTTTTGAACTTTATTCTAGTGGCAGTAGAGATGTGTCTCAAAAAATTGTATCTAGGGACAAGATGGAAGAATAGAAGGTCTCCAGCATCACTCTCTCCCACAAATCAACACATTCACAACTATTAAAAAGCAATGACATCCAAGCTGGGGCTGCTAGAGCTCAGGGGAAGAGGAAGAGAGACCTACAGAGTATATGAAGGTGGGAGAAATCATGATGAGAGAAAGAAAGGACCACTCTGACCGTTTCATGCTGTGGCCACTTTAAGTCTGGAACTGCTGAGCATATGGAGCAGGAGCCAGCAAAAGCCACAGCTGTGCCCTTCCTATGAAGTTGCTTGGAGGTGGCAGGGGAAAAGAGGGCCTTGATGGCTGCTAGGCCAGCAAGAGTACTAATAAGATTCCTTATTCCATAGGAGCCAGGAGCCACAACAACTGAAAAAAAGGACCACTCAGAGGATGGTGAGTCATCACAAGGGAACAGAGCACAGCCCATCCCATGGGAAGTGTTTGGAGCACAGGTGGAGGGGGAGACAGGCCCACTGGGGGAACACTGGGACACAGCAAGGACAGCTGATCTGACCCTCAGTCAGTGCAGGACCACTCAGTGGAGACTGGTCAGAAATATGGAAGTGCAGGGGGTGCAGTTTGCTTAAAAGATTCAGGCCCAGACTAGTGTTTCTACACAACCCAGATGCACCAGATCTCATGAGTCCCTGGAATCACCTATAAAGTGAACCATTAAAACCTGAGCTGCACAAAAAGCCTTCCCTAGGGAATCAGCAGCAAAGCAACAATTTAGCTCAACCACAGAGCTCAAGTGCTGGTCCCTACAGGAAGATCCCCCATTTTAGAAGAAAGCAAAGGACAACAAATTAGTTCCAGTGCAGAGTTTAAGTGCTGGAAACAGCAAATAATCCAACATGGAACTGAAAGGAAACGAAAACACCCACAGACCAAAGTTTGATATTAACTAAAAAAGGTCTCTCATCACCAAAGAACACCTATAAAATCTAAAAGGGCCAGAAGTCCCCTGGGCTACCAAGCCAGGGAGAGGGGAGGGCTGGGGGCCTCAGTCATGCCCCACCGACACCTGCAACCAGCCCAGCAATGACCGCCGAGCCACCACAGGAAGCGCCCCAGACTCTCCCAAGCCAAGGCAGTGAGAAGGTGAAAGGGGAGGGCTGGGGGCCTCAGTCATGCCCCACCGACACCTGCAACCAGCCCAGCAATGACCACCGAGCCACCACAGGAAGCGCCCCAGACTCTCCCAAGCCAAGGCAGTGAGAAGGTGAGGGCTTCAGCCACACTCCTCAGCTCAGCAATGACCAAGCCACCGCTGGAAACCCCCTGGTCTNGGAACACTGGGACACAGCAAGGACAGCTGATCTGACCCTCAGTCAGTGCAGGACCACTCAGTGGAGACTGGTCAGAAATATGGAAGTGCAGGGGGTGCAGTTTGCTTAAAAGATTCAGGCCCAGACTAGTGTTTCTATACAACCCAGATGCACCAGATCTCATGAGTCCCTGGAAGCACCTATAAAGTGAACCATTAAAACCTGAGCTGCACAAAAAGCCTTCCCTAGGGAATCAGCAGCAAAGCAACAATTTAGCTCAACCACAGAGCTCAAGTGCTGGTCCCTACAGGAAGATCCCCCATTTTAGAAGAAAGCAAAGGACAACAAATTAGTTCCAGTGCAGAGTTTAAGTGCTGGAAACAGCAAATAATCCAACATGGAACTGAAAGGAAACGAAAACACCCACAGACCAAAGTTTGATATTAACTAAAAAAGGTCTCTCATCACCAAAGAACACCTATAAAATCTAAAAGGGCCAGAAGTCCCCTGGGCTACCAAGCCAGGGAGAGGGGAGGGCTGGGGGCCTCAGTCATGCCCCACCGACACCTGCAACCAGCCCAGCAATGACCACCGAGCCACCACAGGAAGCGCCCCAGACTCTCCCAAGCCAAGGCAGTGAGAAGGTGAGGGCTTCAGCCACACTCCTCAGCTCAGCAATGACCAAGCCACCGCTGGAAACCCCCTGGTCTCCCCTGCAGTAATGAGGGGGTGCCACAGGCCTCAACCTTGCCTTTCCTCCTTCTTCCATCCCATTTCCTTCCCCTTCTTCTTTCCCTCTTCCCTATCTGTTCCACAACATGTAAAAAAAAAGAATGTAAAAAAAAGTAATATTAATAAATTTAAAATAAAAAACTAAAAATAAAAAAAAA
>NW_007730147.1:160289-161620 GCF_000696425.1 Galeopterus variegatus
TGAGGGTTGCGATCCGTTGCCGGTCACGAAAAAAGACAAAAAGGAAAAAAAAAAAATTGTATCTAATATATTCCTAACTCCTCCTGAACATATTCTAGAGAGTTCCATCCATCTTGTACCCTAATCACTAAAGCCATTTCTTTTTTTAAAAGCTAATATTTAGGTATTATAGCAACCAAAATTTGCTAACCATGAAATTCCTGAAACACAAGGTAAGTATTATAAAAATATATTATTTCAACTGTGGTAGAAATAGACATCACTTTTCGTTGTCAGCTAAGTCCTGTGAATTAGAAGTAGATGTGGAGCAGAGCACATCTGTCTTTCTTCTCTTTCTGGTCACCAACTACTTTACATAAGCGTATGATTTTAAAATTTCGTTTCCAGTGGTTCTTTATGAATTCACTTCTTATTCCATAAGAATAGCCCTGTAACTTCAAACTCATCATCAGAAAGCTAGTGCTTGACTATTAAATATGAACCTGTGCATAATTTTGAAAATGATGCTTATATAGTCACTAAACTCTTTATAGTTGCCAGGACATACTATGCATACAAGGGCATCTCTCCCACCTCTTTGTGCGTGCGTGTGTGTGTGTCCTAGGAATTCTTGAAACATTATCTGGTCTGTTTATCTATCTATCCACCTACATACCTGTCTACCTGCCTGCCTGTGTATCTACCTGTTCATTCATCCATTCACTTATTTATGGAGGAAATAAATCACCTAAAATGTTCTGGGTGTCTGGGAAAGAATGTCATCTTGGAATTTTAAAAAATGCCCACTTAAGTACTCTGAGGCCATCATCAAAAAATAGAAATGGGAGGAATCCAGTCATATAACATCTTTCACATTCAGAAAATTGACTGCCAAAGAGGTAAAATGGTTTGTCCAGGGGAAAATGGCAAGTTTGGATCAGAGCTGAGACTGGAGGGCCAGTTTCCTTCTCAATTACTATTTTTACTTCACTGTAACATAGGAGGATAATTTTAATTGTATTATGTCCCATTTTAAATTCCATACTTTCTAACAGTTCCAGAAGAAACAGAGGAAATTCAGAAGGAGATAAATAAAATGGATTTTTGAAAGGCTTAATTTTAAAGAATCAAGTTATTTATTACATATTTTGGGTTATCAAGTTTGGATCAATTACCTAACTTTCTTCCAGTATGTGAAGGACAATTTAAGATAATATAGTAAGCAGCTCCCTGGCATCTCAGCTGAGGTTAGAAGAAGAAATGGACTTTTATATTAGAAGATTTGGATTACGAATGAAGAAATTTCCAACTCTGAGACTTAGAGTAAATACTAGGTTCTATGAGTAAGGCCA
>NW_007730147.1:162714-175544 GCF_000696425.1 Galeopterus variegatus
TTTTTTTTTTTTGGAGACACTTACTATATGACAGATACTAGCTGTAAAGATGAACAAAATATGATCCCTACCTTCAAGATCCTGGCTGTGTAGTAGGAAAAAGAGATGCACCTACACTGTTATTACACCTAATAGCAAGAATAAAGTACTATGGATGAAAGTGGGGGAAATGGATCATTTCTGTTACGAAATGATGTTTTGGGAAAAGTCTTTACAGAGGAGGCTACATTTGATGTGGATGCTTAAGACTAAGAAGGATGTCACAGGCTTTAAAATATACAATTATTCCTCAGTACAGCATGAAAAACTTCCATGAAAACTAATCCTAATGAAGGGAAATGATCTATTTTACCATGTACAAGGGGAAGAAATAGCTTTAAGCAAAAGTTCTCCATCTCAGGTGAATTCGTATAAAACACACCACAGGTTTTTCTTTGGAAAGTGCCCCTAGAAAGCATATTGTTCTCCATCCGTGAATTCAAGGAGCTGGGAGTTGTACTGAATGTTTAAGTCAGTTTAAAGAAGAATTCCCTTTACTAATAGAGATAGTGCCAAATACAGAAAGAAGAAAGTCTTTTGGGGATTGGAATCCTGTTGCATAATGAAATACAGTGAAATCATTTCTAAGAAAGGAAGAAACCTCTTGGAGAGGCACAGAGTCACCGTACTCCAGAACAAACTGGAACATGTTATTCAGGTTTTATGGTAGAGAATATAAGAAGCTGTTGAATTTAAGTGCTATGCCCTCAAGTAAAACTTTTAAATGGGCACAACCTGCCTTAACAACCTTTAATACCCACAATGTCATTGGGCAGTAGTGTCCCAAGAAAACCCATCCTCTTTCCACCCTTTCACCTGATACACCCAAGAATTTCCTTGGGTACTTACTAATGTCCAAAGAGCCAGTTCTTATTGCTGGCCCCTCATCAGATGAAATGGAAGGAAGATGAGATACTTGGAAGCTGGAGGAACCCATATCCACTATCCAGACTACGTATTTCAGATGTCCTATCCTACTACAATTGCTGTCACTAAAGCCAGAGACCAGGGGCACCACTAAAACCAATATTTTAAAGAGATGCTTCTCCAAACTTGTTGGCACCATTGATAAAGCCAAAGCTTGCTGTTGCCTCATCCAAAAATCCTGCAGTCCCAGGTCTGCAACCACAAGCTCAGAAAGTCCCTGGCACCCACTTGCTGCAGCTGTGAATGCTAAAGCCACAGTTTGGTGTGGTACCTGTTCTAACCTTGGCTGACCCCAGAAATGTGGCTTGATAGCAGTCTCTTGCTCAGGTCACTGCTGCTGTTACTGAAATAGATCTCTGCTCAGAATATAGAAGTTTTTTACAGTGTCTTCTGTGGTGCACTAAGCTAAGAGTGTTCTGAATCAAAATTCCCCTGAGCTCTGGGGATCCACCAGCAAAGCCACTTCCCCAGCAAAAGTTGATCCTAGAATGGCTGGGTAGGAAGCTGTTTTGGGCAGCTGTTTCCTTACCAGTCCATGGGTAATAGGCTTAAATATTAATATACCATATGGTAGATTCTGTCTCAGGTGAATTCTGTCTCAGCAACCTCAGCTCTTTCCCTGCTTGACCTTATTCAGGGCCACTTCAGGCAAATTAATATACTTTAATTACTTTGAACTTCAAAAATGGGGTTGCAATCCTTTTCCTCTTTAGAATTCCCCTGTAACCTTATAGAAATAATCTACCTCTCATAACTTCCAAACTCTGTGTATAAGTGGGTGTGTCAGAATTATGACAAAGAGACCATTCACTTAAACATCCTTTCACACAATAAAGGGATTATTTCTGTAAATCTCTAATGAACTCTAAGTTCTTTTAAGAATAACTTATGGATGTTGGTGAGAATGTAAATTAGCACATCCATTATGGAAAACAGTATGGCAGTTCCTTAAAAAAACTACCTCATGATCCAGCAGTCTCACTGCTGGGTATTTATCCAAAGGAAAGAAAATAACATACCAAAGAGAGATCTTCACCCCTGTGCTTATTGCAGCACTGTTCACAATGGCCAAAATATGGAACCAGCCAAGGTGTCCATCAACAGATGAATGGATAAAGAAAATGTAGCATACATACATAATGGAATACTACTCAGCCATAAAAAGAATGAGATCCTATAATTCTTGGCAGCATGGATGAACCTGGAAGACACTATGTTAAACCGAAAAACATCAGTCATGGAAAGACAAATACCTCATGTTCTCACTCATATGTGGGAGCTAAAAAAACAAAAAAGTTGAGTTTATAGAAGTAGAAAGTAGAATCGTAGTTACTAGAAGCTGGGAAGGGGAGGTGAGAGAGGGGATAAGGAGAGGTTGGTTAGCAGATACAATATCACAGCTAGATAGAAAAATCTAAGTTCTAGGGCTCTACAGTAGTGTTAGGCATCTTTAATTAACACGAATTTATTGTATGTCAAAAAATCAACTCAAAATGGATTAAAGATTTAAATGTAAAACCCCAAACTATGAAATTACTAGAAGAAAACATAAGAGAAACAATCCAGGACATGGGGTTGAGAAAGGATTTTTTTTTTCTTCCTTTTTGTCTTTTTTTCGTGACCGGTAACGGGATCGCAACCCTCAGTGTCGCGCCCACACCGTGCTCAACCAGTGAGCGGACAGGTCTCTATATGGGATCCAAACCCTCGGCGGGAGCGCCGCCATGCTCCCAAGCACTGCACTCTACCAAGTGCGCCACCGGGCCAGACCGAGAAAGGATTTTTTTTTAAATAAAACTTCAAAAGCACAAGCAACAAAAACAAAAATAGACAAGTGGGATTGCATCAGACTAAAAATCTTTTGCACATCAAAGGAAACTGTTAACAGATGGAAGAGACAACATAAAGAATGGGAGAAAGTGTTTGCAAACTATACATGTGACAAGGGATTAATATCAAGAATATTAATATCAAGAATAAGGACCTTAAACAACTCAACAGCAAAAAATAAATAAAATAAAATAACCCAATTGAGAAATGGGCAAAGGATCTTAATAGACATTTCTCAAAAGAAGACATACAAGTGGCCAATAAGCATATGAAAAGATACTCAACATCACTAATCAGGGAAATACAAATCAAAATAACAGTGAGTTACCACCTCATTCTAGTTAGAATGGCTATTATTAAAAAGACAAAGGAAAACAAGTATTGATGAGGATGTGGAGAAAAGGGAACTCTTGCACAGTGTTGGTGGGAGTGTAAACTAGTACATCACGGAAAACAGTATGGAGGTTCCTCAAAAAATTAAAAATAGAACCACCATGTGATCCAGCGATCCCACTTCTGGGTATTTATCCAAGGGAAATGAAGTCAGCATGTTGAAGCAATATCTGCACTCCCATGTTCATTGCAGCACAATTTACAATAACAAAGACATGGATTCAACCTAAGTGTCCAACAATGGATGAATGGATAAAAAAACAAAGTGGTAAAAATACACAATGGAATACGATTCAGTCAAAAAATAAGAATGAAATTGTGTCATTTGTGGCAATATGGATGAATCAGGAGGTCATTATGTTAGGGGAAGTAAGCCAGGCACAAAAAAACAAACACCACATGATCTCACTCATGTGGAGTCTAAAAATATATATACATTTTAAATTGATATTATAAAGAATAGAACAGTGGTTACCAGAGACCTGGAGGGTTGGGGGGCTGGGGAGGGGGAAAGGAAAAATAGGGAGCAGTTGGCAAACAGGTACAAAATTACAATTAGGAGGGATAAGTTCTGATGTTCTATTGCACAGTGGGGTGACTATGGTTAATAGTTAAGTTTTCTGTATTACATAGTAGCTAGAGGAGAGGCTTTTGAATGTTTTCATCACAAAGAAATGATAAATGCATGAGGTGATGAGTAAATGAACTACTCTGACCTAGTCAGTCCACATCATATATGTGTATCAGAACATCAGATTGCACCCCATAAGTATGCACAGTTACACGTGTCAATTAAAATAAATTTTTAAAAAATGCTCTCATCACAGAGAAATGACAAATTTTTATGATTATGAATATGTAATTACTCTGATTTGATCATCACACATGTTATTCATGTATTGAAATATTGCTTTGTACCCCATAAATATGTACAACCAATACATGTAAATTAAAAAATAAAAATAAAAATGGACCCACACTGGGCCCATAGGAGGAAATTTAAAGAAAACAAGAATGAACATCTTTGCTTTAAAAAAAAAAACTGAGTGAGAGCAACATAGTTTCTTAAAAAAAAAAAAAGAATAACATGACTTGCATAGAATTTGTGTGTGTGTGTGTGTGTGTGTTTTAGCACTGAAGAGAAGCAAGGAGGTGAGTTCAGGGTTCTTAGCTCTGACTGCATTAGTAACTGCTGGTGACTTTGGATAACTCATAAAAATGTCTGTGCCTTTCTTCCCTCATGCAAAATAATGGGGAGGTGGACCTACATAGTTGCTCAGTTACTTCCAGGTCTAGATAATGCTCCTGGTGACTTTGGATAACTCATAAAAATGTCTGTGCCTTTCTTCCCTCATGCAAAATAATGGAGAGGTGGACCTACATAGTTGCTCAGTTACTTCCAGGTCTAGATAATGCTATAATTCTCTTCTATGACCTGAATTTAATTTTAGGCAATCACACCCTTGTGGGTGGTTCTGGAAGCTTTATTTGTGACTACTAGGTTCATCTTTTGGTCATTAGTTTGATTTAGCCAACTCCTGATTACACTCTAGAGGCGCATAGATTACCCAGGAGTGGTTCAGATCTTCAAAAGTAACAGGTTGGATTGGAGTTATTTGTGACTACTAGGTTCATCTTTTGGTCATTAGTTTGATTTAGCCAACTCCTGATTACTAGAGGCGCATAGATTACCCAGGGGTGGTTCAGATCTTCAAAAGTAACAGGTTGGATTGGAGGCTGCCCTGAGGCCCACCATAGGTGAGATCCATCCAAATACAGAGTCAGAACCAAACCAGAGTCCACAAGTTGGTGGAGTCCAAAGCAAGGTACCCCCAGCTCTGCTTCAGAATGTTCATGTCAACACTGCCTAAAAGTTTGTTCATAGCCAGAGATTCCTATGGCAACCTAATAAAAAGGGATTGAAAGCAGAAGGACGGCTTCACAGAATTCCTCTAGGCTCTGCAGAGGGGCTGCTTTGCAAGACTGTCATAAGACCTAATGCAAGGGTGTAGCCCTTTCATGAAATTATCCTGCTCTGTTTGCGTTTTCCTGATGTATGGTGCTCATGTCAAATTAGAAAATGAATTCAAGCCTTCACCCTCAGACACAACGTGAATGTTTTGGGAGGTTCCAAACAACTTGGGTTTGTTTTTAAATTTTAATAAGTTCAGTACTTCCTGGGTTTGGCCAGTCCAGACACACCACAGGACGTTTCCAGCCTGAAACCAGAAAGCGTGCAGGCACTCACAGAAGAGACTGATGCAGTGAGCTTTCCGTCCGCCTTGCCAGACCTAAAAGCATCTCGTGTGGTTAGCTGACTCGTGGTTATGCCTACCCAGAGCACATAATATATGAAGGGAGATTTTATGTATTGCCTGTCTCTAGTGCCCTATGCGTGCACTAGCCCTCATACATGAGCTACTACTCTTAATATTTCTAGGAAGCAAGGTAGACTGGCCTTTTCATTAAGCAGATGAATGTGAACTTTTCTTGACAGCAAGGACAATATTTCCATGTTCAATTTACTATTAAAAGAACTTCAGTAGTAATTGCTGTTGATGAGGAAATTGAGGCACTGACATTTTGAATGATCCAGTTCAGTGCCGTGAGTCACCCATCCAGAGCATTCAATTCAACAACTGTTTAATTGAATGCTACTGCCTGAGTACTGGTATAATTATAGACACTGTGGAGGATTAGAAACTTGTAAAATTTTAGGGCTTTGAGAATTGAGTGACCACTTAGTTCAACCAGGAAACCACGACATAGTATCTGGCCTCAAGAGTTACCCTCCAGTTTAGGAGACAATATTAACTCCCACGAATCCCACAGCAAAATAAAAGGTATAAGGCAGGTGCTTCCTTTAGCCCCTGTTCTGCCTACTTCCCTTCACAGCTAAGCTTAATTTGTGCTAACAATCTTTACTTTCTTACTTCCTAGCTTGCAGGAAGAACACCCAAACCTTCTGTTAAGGCCAAACGGGCACTTTTCAGTGTACATCTGACGTGTCTTCTCTGTAACATTTGACACTCCTGACAACTCTTTCCTTCTGGAAACTCTCCACATGTTCACGATTAAGTATAGTGTCTCTCCTTTCTTCTCCACCACCCCTACAGTCCCTTAAACAGATCTTCCTCCTGCATTTCCTACCTTAGTAAAGAACGTCACCCTCTATTCGATTAGTCAAGCCAGAAATGATGGATGGCGGAAGATTTGAGGTTAGGGGATCAATCACTTGTTCTTCCTTTTATTTGCCTTCATGCCTAAATCAGCCACAAAATCTTATAGAATTTTCTTTATTAACATCATGTCTCCCTTCCTCTGATTCTCAATACTGCTACTTAAGAATCCTTCCTTATATCCTGATCCCCTTTGTCCATTCCTCTATCGTAGCACTTACCAAGCTGCACAGCTTTACCAAGGCAAGGATTAAAAAACTAACTAACCAATTCACTCACTAGCTAACAAAAACTCAGCAAGGCATACTTGGAAAGAACACGTTTCACTTGGTTGAGCTGAGGGTCTCAGTAGTCCTCAAAGTTTTGGAAGGTGAAATGAGTAATTATTTACAGATTTTAATGGGGAAAGTTACTTGACCAGATTTGTATTTTAGAACCTTATTCCAGTTGTGTGTAAAATTGATTGTAGAAAGTCTATAATTATTAGGGGCTGAATGAAGGCAGGCAATGTGGATATAAAAGGAAGAGGAATTATTGCAAATTAGTGAGTCTGAGAGATCATTTAAATAAAGTAAAAATCTTATCTATTAATTCAATTATTCAGTATGGGCATTGTTATAGCTCCTAGATATGCAAAAAAAAAAAAAAATTGTAAGACAATGTGCCTGCTGTTATAGAAACTCATTATAATGCAATATGACTTCCCAGAAGTAGGCTCAAATATAGAAAAGATTTAGTAAATGATAAAAATTAGTTTCTTTAATATGTAGCTTTAGAACAACTAGCACATAATTTGGGAAAAACATATAAAATGATATTTTCCCATATACCATTCATCAAGTTCCTAATAAGATGAATGTAAAATGTGAGATAACAAAAACAATAGAAGAATCCTCAGTGAATACATATACGTATTTATGTCATTTACAGTTTTTCTAAACAGAACACTAAAGGCATAAACCACACAAAGAAGGGCAATGAAGTTTTCTACATTGAATTGAAAATCTGTGTATCCTAAAAATACAGCAGTATAGAAATAGTTACAACATAAAAAGGTAGATAAAGAGTTAATATGATACGGAAACTTTTGCTACAGTATGACACGCTTGCTTTTGATTTGGCTTGTTTCAGAGGCTGTCAGGAGAAAAGCCCGCATCTAATGGCTGAAGATTTTTTGAATTAAACAGGTAGGTAAAAGAGAACCATGAATTTTTAGTTGCTCTTACGAGGGTGTTAACTGAGTGCCCAAGTAATGGTGATGCTTTGTGCCAAAGAACTCCAGAAATTCATGTGCCAGAGGAAGAGATTGGGGTTCCCGTTATATGCTTTGTTTTTCAGGGAAATAAAACATTATTTGAGCCTACTCAAACACTTCTACTCTGCAGTTTCTCACTGCCATACTTTTGTTTCCTGACACTTCATTCCAGGAACCAAATAATTTTCATGCATCCATCAAGCAGTTAATGAGAACCTATTATGGTCTAAGGCACTATGCTAGATACCGTCCTTTACTCAGTCAGAACAATCGTCTTCCCCAAAGATGAGTAAGAGAATGCCCTTGCCCTCAAGAATCTCATGAACAAACAGACAGAAGAAATAATAACTTACAACACAATCTGTATTTTACTGGCATGAATGTCTTTGAATTATTCTATGATCCTGACCTGACTCGGTTAATTACTTTGTGGAGGACACTGAAGAGAGAAAATGTAATTGCTATCGCACAAGCTTGCCTTTTGGGTGAAATGGAGCTTCAGTTTATGGGGCTGTCAGCACAACATTTTCTACAATGTCACATTCCCTTTCCATGATGCTTGAGAGGCAAAGGGAGGTGGATTTAAGAAAGGAGGAAAGTGATGCTTATTAGTTTGAATGAGGTCATTGGAGTCACTCTGCGGGAACCTCAAAGGAGTAGAATGGGGCTCACTACAGAAATGCACTAGTTAAAATGACTTCAGGGGAGTTGACAACATTTCGGTGAAATGAATAAACAGAATGTTATCATGTTTTCCTCAAATATGCTCTTACATGATAAACCTAGAGACTTCGGAATTTCGGCTTGAGTACATTAAACATGTACTATGGAACAAAGGCTATCAGCCTCTTAACACGGTGTCGCATTGTCATGCCAAACTTCATAAGCCTGAGCTAGAGCCACTAAATCCTTCTCAGCCCTGCCGCCTTCCCTTCTTGGTTTCCATTTGCCAGATTTGCCCCCTCCCTGCCCCCTTATCTCTGACTTTCATAAGTCCTGCTGGGCCTTCTTCCTTCTGGATGCTTCTTCCCCAGTCTTTTTCAAAGGTTTATTTTTGACTTAATTTGGTGCTTCGAGCACCAGCTTCCTTCCAGTTTCCACCTTAGCCCTTCTGGTTCTCACCCTCCCCATTCCCACCACAAAATCTCCAGGATTATGTTTTACAAACACTATTTTGAAATTTCCCTCTTTTCCCCTTTATTCAAAATTTCCCTCAAGACGTTCCTCTTTCCAAGACTAACTCTCTCTAGTTTGGGTAAAGTAAAGAAAAACAAAGCTAAACAAAAATACAGCCATTCAGGGGCCTACTAAAAATCTATCAAATGAGGGCCAGGGGTCAAGATTCCAGATCCTTCCTTAATTGGCTTCATGGCTAAATGCTGCACAGAGATCTGTACACGGTTATGAGGAATACAGAGCGAACTTCCTCTCTCATTATCTCCCCACCCCCTTCCAAATCTGGGGTAAGCTAAGGACACAGATTCTGGGATGCTTGTGGGTTCTTTCCGACCCTCAGTGATTATTAAATAGCATATTTGGGTTAGAGTTTTTCCTCCTGCGTTGTGGTTTATATGATTAAGTGATGTACTACACAACGTTCCTAAAACTCCAACTGCCTAGCATATTTTTACTATTTATGTATATTAGGTATTTTTCTGCCAAAAAAAAAAGGAAAGAAGCATTCAAAACGCAGACAGATTTGTTCTTCCTTTTCTTCTTTCTTTTTAAAAAATTTGACAAACTTTTAGAAGAAATGCTCTATTGATAAACAAAGGGAAACTAGCTTTCTATAGCAAAGTCACCTGGCACCCTCTCTATCAGAGAATTAGGCAGAATTTCCAAAGTTTGCATGTATTTGCTGACCTGCAAGGGAAGTGGAAAAGAAGGCAGGGAGAAGGAATGGGGGAAGGATGGGAGGAAAGGAGGAGGAGGAGACAAGGGAGTAGTTGTGTGGCCAATGTGGCTGAGTGAGTCCAATCTGGCTCTTCTTTCACGTTTTGGCCCCTGGGTTGCACAGGTGGTTAATTTCCCACCTTGCTCTAGGCCATGATGCTGCTTCACGTTGTAGTACTTTTGTATTTTGAATTAATTTTAAAAATGATGGTAAATCTTTTGACATTGAGCTTTGCAAAACAATAACAGACGTACCTAGAACATTTTTTTTCCACAGCAGTTCATTTGTATGATTCCCAGCACAACTTAGTGTGGCTTAGTTTCAAAGAGGTAAATGTTCAAATGAGCATGTCCAATTCAAAATAGTCTTAAAAATATACAGATGTAATTATAAGAAAGAGACCTCCTCAAGGTAGTATATTTTGCTTGAGCACAGAAACAAAATTGAGCATGGCCTCACTACATTGGCTTTGTTTTTATGAGGTTATTGAAAAAAAGAGAGCTTTGCCAAAACTAAACAAAACACAGACCATTTCTTTGAACCTGAGAACTCTCTAATGCCCAAATATGATTAAAAAACATCTTGGTTAAGCCCTTTTGATCAGCATTCGTGTTGTAAAACCTGTTCTGAGTCCCTGGCAATTTTACGGTCTTATCTGTGTGGTCCTTTTCTTTAGAAGACATTCAGCATAATGCTGTCTTGCTAGAGCTCAACTAAGTGCTTCTTTCTGGAAGGTGTGATACAGAGAATTTAATGCCCATGGAGAGTGATGCCCTCAGTGCATCAGCATCCCCCAGCAAACCCAAGCAATTGTACTTTCTCATCTCTTTACAAAAGATACTTCAAAAAAAAAAAAAAAAAAAAAAAAGGAAAGAACTAGAAAGAAACTAAATGAGTAACTGCAGGACAGTAAAGAAATATGCAAATGCTTGGCATTCATGAAGTTTTCTTTATTAAAGACTCTAATTGAATTTCTTTGACTGAAGTCTAGAGCACACAGCTGATTTGTTGCTTTCCCATTCTATTTATATGTCTATGAAGCAGATCATTGTAATGAATACAGATGGGCAATAAGTATAAAGTTATTGCATAATTTTTCAAAATTTTATGATTGCTTTTCCTACTTCCTCTTAGAATAATGGCCTCTCTGTGTAGCCTGTAGACCATTCACTATATCTCAGTATATTTTACCACTCCAGCAGATTTTAATTTATTAGAGACACACTAGAAGTGGTGTGTAAATAATCCCCAGAATGAAACTGATCTGTAAGACACGGACGACCTGAACGAGTATTAGGTTACTTCTGAGAGGACTGGGGTGAATGCAAATGCATATGTATTTTCCCCTTTCTGCCCCTCCCTGTCTACTTCTTGATTTGGCAAAGATTGAGACTTGAGGACTGGAGAGAAAACCAAATTAAAGCCACCCACCAGCCCATAGCAAACAGAACAGAAAATGTCAGTCTTATGATGGGAAGTGTAACAAGATGGAAAGTTTCTCTATGGGTTTGTGTTTCTAAACGAGGCTTCAGCTTTGGCAAGGGTTGAAAGGTGCCAGCTCTGAGTAAACAAACAGAGCTTTACAAGATGAAGCATGCTAATGGCCTCTCCAACATTCGTGGGGTGGCCTTGGATGGAAAATGACAGACCCTTTTCTTTGTTCAGCTCCTATTCCTTTTACTGTGTTACTCTGCTCTCTCAGCTTCAAGTCCTTTCTAGATTTGGTCACAAGGGAAGAGTTGTCCGCTGTGACAATTCCAGGGCCTGCTGACCCCAGCCTCCTTCACAGCCACTCTTTGTAGTGTCATGTCCAGGACTGTGGTCTTTGCCTCTCAGGCTCTTTCCTCCAGTTCAGGTTTCCAAATGACCTTGAGCTCCCAGCTGAAGTGATTTTGATCTACTGGCCTGAGCATGATGGGTGAGGGTTTCACATGGTATGGAAGCGCCTTAGGGTCAGTGGCCAACTCCACCTGAGAGTGCACACAGGAGCTCCGTGGAGCAATAGCTTCAAGAATCAACTGGGGCTGCAGAAACCAGAAACTGGGATGTTGTAGTTGGTGGACAAGCATATGCTCATCGTGAATCATCACATAGACAGAGTTTGAAAAGGTGTGTTCTGATGGAGATGATACCTGTTTTCCATCAATGTTCAGTCTTGCTATTTTAGATATGAATATTCACATAAAAGGGGAATAAAATATGAAAAGCTAGAATTCATTGCAGGATTTGTATAATGTGCATACAGAGACTAGTTTAAGTCTATATTGAAAAGAATTTAAAATTTCAGTGTTACAAGCTTTGATAATATTGTATGGAATTAAAACTAAGGATGCATTGAGAGACTAGAGATACCAGTAGTAAATTGAGCCTGTGGAGTAAGGCCGTGGTCCTCAAAGAATTTTTCTCATGTACTCCCTTAAAGGTTCCAGGAAATCTGAAAAAAATGTGTACCGTCTGATACATTTTCATGTTGACATTTAAAAAATTTGAACATATGTTTAAATAGTTGCAAAGGATGTAATTTATAATAGTTTTTAACATTGATTGTTTAGATGTCTTTTAAATAAATCAAATGAAATCTAAGTACCATAGTAGGTTTCATCCATTGATTTTTTTTTTTTTCCTTTTTTAATGAACAAGCTGCTTCTCAGTAGTGGAGATTTTCTTCTCCTTGAACTTATATTTCAAGTCCAGTTTCCCCACAATATTTGTTTTCTAACATAATATATTTCTAAGCTTGAAATTATTTTATTTCTCACCCTATCATATTTCTCTGCAACCAAAAAAAGTATATAAATCTAGTTTAAAATTTTTTTTGAGTAGAAAATTCTAAATTCAAAATATTTTCTTTTGGGTTGAGTTATTATAATTAGTATTACTACACAATTGATCAAACTGTAAGTACATTATAAGCTTTGGAAAAAGATTATTAAATACTTGAGTAAAATTTTATTGAAAATGTATTTCTATTTAAAATTGGAAGGGCTTTTGTTTTTCCAGTGAGTCCATGTGTTAAAATGAGCACTGTTGAACATCACTTCTATTCTTATTTTTTTTTATTTGATAGCTATAAGTGCTGATAAACCTTGTTCTCATAAAAAAGCAAATGAAGGACTTTTATTACAGCAACATCACTCATTTTCATCTTCTAAGTTGGGTGCCAAATATCATATAGTGATACAATAGAAATCCTTTTTGAATAGACACCACTAACAACTTGGTTAGATCTTCTTTGATTTTGTTGAAAAGAAAGAATCTAGGGCTGGCCAGTTACCTTGGCTGGTTAGAGCACAGTGTTGATAACACCAAGGTC
>NW_007730147.1:176096-176831 GCF_000696425.1 Galeopterus variegatus
GAATCTAGGGCTGGCCAGTTACCTTGGCTGGTTAGAGCACAGTGTTGATAACACCAAGGTCAAGGGTTTGGATCCCTGTACCAGCCAGCCACCCGTCCCACCACCAAAAAAAAACCAAAAAAAGAATCTTAACATAGTGAAAGAAAGGACAGTTCCTGAAGGCAGAATCCTGAGACACACTTATTTTAAGTGGGTAGATGATTCAAGAACAAGAAACCAGGAATGTACATATCACGGAAGTGAAAGAAGAGGTTTCAAGTAGGAAAGGTGCTGCTTAGCAGTGTCAAAACGGTTCAGAGAAGCCAAATTTGAGGAGGAGAGAAGAGAGGCCCTTATTCCTCTGAGGTTCCAAAACAATAAAGAAGCTAAATTTTTCCTGTATGTAAAACCATGAATTTTGGCATTTTAACCATGCTATAGAAGATACACAATTTGGGAAGTTGAAGTGCTATTTTTTTCTTTATTCAAAATTATTTTTCATGTGTGTCTCTTTTTAGGATTTTTGTTTTGATCCAATTGCCTATTTGTCTCCTCCTGGGCTGATAGAATGTTGTCATACTATTGCTTTACACAGTGTTTTTAGGGCAAATTCTCTCACTTTGTTCTTTATCAAAATTGTCAAAATTACATCTTTAAAATAATGTTTTCCCACTTATAAAAATATTACATCTGTTTATTTCTTCATTTATTTTTCCTTCAGTAACATTTAAAATTTTCCCTATAAAGGTCTTGTAT
>NW_007730147.1:178740-181783 GCF_000696425.1 Galeopterus variegatus
ACTGAGAATAATGCTACTTGGATATGATACAATATTTTTATATTCAGTGATAAATTCTACTTACTAATATTTTATCTGGGATTTTTGCAGGTGCGTTGTAAATGAAATAGATTTATAATTTTATTTTCTTCTATTTTCTTTTTCTAGTTTTTGCATCAAAAGCATTTCAACCAACTAAAATGCTATCCGCATCTGTGTTCCTGTGGAATATGTATTGGATCTTCATCCCTGTTCCCTGGAGCACAGCTCCTAAAACCCCTGGAATCTCTTAGTGATGTGTCATTTTGTATGCTAATGACATGTCTGAGGGCTGGGGCTTCTGAATAGCCTCAAGGTGGGGTCTGAATGCCAGGGTACCAACCCTGGGATCAGAGGGTTGGACCTGCAGCACCTCCCACCCCCGCTTCTGAGGAGGGGGAGAAGGGGTGAAGGTTGAGTTAATCATCAATGGCCAATGATTTAATCAATCACGCCTGTGTAATGTAGACTCTGTGAAAGCCCAGAAGGACAGTTCAGAGAGCTTCTGGATAGGATGTTCCTGGAGGGCAGCATGTTTAGACAGGGCATGGAAGCTCCAACAAGCCTTTCCCTGTACATCTCTTCCATCTTGTTGTTCATCTGTATCTTTTGAAATATCCTTTATAATAAATGAGTAAACATAAGTAAAATGTTTCCCTGAGTTCTGTGAGCCACTCTAGAAAATTAATCAAACCCAAAGAGAGAATCATGAAAATCCCAGTTCACAGGCAGTTGTCAGAAGTACAGGTCACAACCTGGGACTTGCGTCTGAAGTGGAGGCATTCGTGTAGAACCAGGCCCTCAACCTGTGGGATCTGATGCTATCTTCAGGCAGATAGTGTCAGACCTGAATTATAAGACACCCAGCTGGTGCCTGCTGGAGAATCTGGTGTCAGAAGTGTTGTGTTAAGTGGTGTGGGAAAGTAGGAAAAGCACTTTGGTTTTTTCCTATTCTTTACCGTATTTCTTTTTTCTTTTTTCCAGTACTTGAGACAGTGTGTATAGGCTAGAGATTACTTATCTCATGCTAGCATGGTAAAAGTGACCTGTACAATTATCTGAACTTACTATCTTTTGTAGAAGACTTTTGATTAGCATTTTAATTTATTTCACAACTAACAATGAAATTTAATGATAATCTATATAAACTGCATTTGCAGATTTATTGACAGAGTTGTGATAATATTTTCTATTATTTTTAAAATCTCAATTTATCTTTAGTTGTCATTCTTTTGTGATCCTAGTACTGTTTATGACTTTTCCTTTTTTAAAAATGAGTAGTACTAAGTATTGCCTAATTTATCAGTGTTTTCAAATAACCACGTGTTGATTTTTATTGATCTTGTCTACTTTGTCTTTGTTTTATAATTAATCTAATATTTTCCCTCACCTTTATTGTTTTCTATCTATTTTTCTTGGGTATGCTGTGTTTCTTTTCTTCCTAATTTCTGGATTTGAGAACATATTTATTTTTCTTATTACTTTTTTAAAAGCCAATGTTCTGCTCTGTGGCGCTATGGCAAATGTTGGAATCCTGTCAACATACCAATCGTAGAGCTACTAATCCTGTTCGTGACACCAGCTGTAAAGCTACATGACCACACCAGTTGTTGTGCTCTTTTACTTGCCTGTAATCCTGCCCTGACTAGGCCAATTATTGAGCTAGGGTTGGGTCTAGAGCTCACAGACCCCTCAAGCCCATTGTCCAGACTGGGTCACAAACCCTTCACATGCCAGGCTGGGTCATCAGACCCCTTACATGCAGGTATATGAGCTAGGTAACAGGGAAACAGGTCCTTGGGAGCCATAGGTTGGAAAGCATGGCTGCTTGGTGCGGCAGTGGCCACCTGAGGCAGTAAAACACCAACCAACATCGCAGTGCACGCGCAGGTGCACCAACTCCACCCACACACAACCTATTCACAGCAAATGCTTGGCAAGATTCTGAACATCTGAGGGGCCCTGACCATTTTCCTACATTTTCCCAACAATCCACCCCTTCACGGTCCCTCACCATATAATCTACACATTCAGAATCTTCCATGATGTTCCCTTAGCGAGGATAAATTACCCTTACATTCACACATTACACATTCCATCCAAGTCCCAAAAGTCTTTAGCTTGTTGCAGCACCAACTCAAAAGCCCAAAGTCCAAAGTCTCCTCTGAGACCAAAAGCAAAAGTCCTTCCAGCCGTGAACCTGTAAAGAGTCAAAAAAAAAATATCTACTTCCAAGATACAGTGGGACAGACATTGGGTATACATTCCCATTCCATCCAAAACCCAAACAGGGCAAATGTTAAGCACACTGGGGCATCTGGACCCCTCAAGCATTGGGCAACCTCGCTCCTACAGCTCTGCCAAGTGCAGCCCACTGAGCTTCCCTGGTGCCTGTGGCTTTACCAGGCTGGCACTGCACATTGCCAGCAGCCCCATGGTTCTGGACTCCTGGTGGCAGTCCCGCCATCCTGGCTCCACTAGTCATTTCTTCAGTGGGGGTTCTCTGTGGGGGGGGGGCTCTGACCCCACTTTTCTGCTCCACATTGCTCCATAGATGACCTCCATAGTGGCTCCACCCCTACAGCAGGTCTCCGCCTGAGTCCTCCAGCTTTTTCATACATCTTCTGAAATTGAGGTGGAGGCTGCCACGCCTCCACTGCTCTCACATACTGCTGGCCTGCAAACTTAACACAACATGAATGCCACCAAGGTTTTCAGCTTTTTTTTTTTTAAGAGGTGCTGAGGCAGGATTGCTCCAGCCAGAGCAGCTGGGATGCAGGGAGCAGTTTGCCGAGGGCAATGATACCTCAGGTCTGTCCTCCAGGACAACTCAGTCCTTCTAGGCCTCAGGGCCTGTGATGGGTGGGGCACCCTTCCAGACCTCTCAGATGCCTTTAGGGCATTTTCCCTATTGTCCTGGCTTTTAGCATCTGGCTGCCTCACTGCCAAGATAATGTCTTTAGCAAACAGTTTATCTGCTTCACCCTTGCATTTTTCTCCTGCTCTCTGCTTTTCTATGCTTGGT
>NW_007730147.1:182783-192040 GCF_000696425.1 Galeopterus variegatus
TCTTTAGCAAACAGTTTATCTGCTTCACCCTTGCATTTTTCTCCTGCTCTCTGCTTTTCTACGCTTGGCCAGGCTGCAAATTTTCCAAATCTTTATGCTCTGCTTCCCTTTACATTCTGGCTTTTGAATTACTTCAATCAGCTTGGCTTACATCAGCTACTCACTCAGTCTCAGGCAGTTTTGGCAGTGTTCGCCCACACAGTTCAAACAGCTGCATTTGCCCAGTCCACCAAGAAGTGGCTGCCCTTCCCCTGTGAATATCTGTGGCTATTCTGTAACCGCTGCCACAGAGACAGGCACGTAGTAATGGAGTCTAACTTTTTCACCTTTTCACCAGGTGAAAACATACTTGAAATTCTGCAGGGGCACCCATCCTCAGGTCATCTGCCCATCTGCATGTTGCACTCTTTTCTCGGGTTTAAGTGGCACCCTTCAAGCCATTTGCCTTCACACAAATGCAACATGTGTTTATTACATTGTCTCTAAAGCATGTTACACCGTCTACACCTAGGTCTCATAGCTATAGCAGCCAGGGGCTCTTCCTGTTTCTGCTGCTTTACTGTTTCATTTTCTCGTGCACAACAGGTCTTGTATGGAGATGCATGGTTTCCCTCAACTCACCACTGGGTCGGTCTTCCCTGGTGTGAGGGGCAGGAGTGGCCAGTCACTGCACATAATCCTCTGGGACATTTATCTATGCTTTCAACAACTCTCTTTCTGCTGCAAATCTCGATCAGTTTGCAGCATAGTAATCAGCAGTAGCCAGGCTCCAGTCAGCAGAAAAGTGGCCACTAGGCACCACATGCTCTACGATAGCCACATTTCCTCCCCCTCCTAAGGGGTTTTGCATTGTAGTACCTGGTCTATGCTGCCTCGCAGTACAGTGTGCAGCAACCACATCCCAGTCAACAGGAATGTGGCCATAGGGCAGAGCATATTCAAAAGTAGCCATATTTCCTCCTTCTTCCAAGGGCTTTCAGCTCTTGAACCTGCTCAGGATCCTGTCACAGACTACGCCAATTGTGGTGCTCTACAACTATGCCAGTTGTGAAGCTGGGTTTGTTGGAATCCTGCCAACTGCACCAATTGTGGCACTTTGTTAATGTTGGAATCCTGTTGACATAGCCAATTGTCGAGCTACTAATCCTGTTCATGATGCCAATTGTAAAGCTACATGACCATGCCAGTTGTTGTGCTCTTTTATCTGCCCAAAATCCTGCCCTAACTGAACCAATTGTCAAGCTAGGGCTGGGTCTGGAGCTCACAGACCCCTCAAGCCCATTGTCTAGACTGGGTCACAAACCCTTCACATGCCAGGCTGGGTCACTGGACCCCTCACACACAGGTCTACAAGCTAGGTAAAAAGCAAACAGGTCCTTGGAAGCCGTAGGTTGGAAAGCATGGCCATTTGGTGTGGTGGCAGCTGCCAGAGGCAGTAAAACGCCAGCCAAAATCGTGGCATGTGCAGGCGCACCAACTCCACCCACACACAACCTATTCACAGCAAATGCTCCGTATAACTTCGTATAATGTATGCTATACGAAGTTATTACGAAAATGAGCACTGTTTTGGAAGCCGTAGGTTGGAAAGCATGGCCATTTGGTGTGGTGGCAGCTGCCAGAGGCAGTAAAACGCCAGCCAAAATCGTGGCATGTGCAGGCGCACCAACTCCACCCACACACAACCTATTCACAGCAAATGCTCGGCAAGATTCTGAACATCTGAGGGGCCCTGACCATTTTCCTATATTTTCCCAAAATGCTCTCACTAGCTCTTCTTTGTTAATGTCTCCTCTCTCTGTTACCTTTTACAATTTTGTCTTTGTTCCTTGTAATCCGTAGTTGCACAAAAATATACATTTTGGTATGAGTTGGTACGAGTTTATTTTAAATGTTCCCTTTTGGTACCTAGAACACTCCTTCAATTTGAAGATTGTGTTTCTTCAATGAAGGATAATTCTTAGTCATTCATTATCTCTTTACTGCTTCCCTCTATCTTCTTACTGATTTTATTAATGTTAGATTTTGGATTTTTGATTTGCAAAATTATTTTTAAAGAGAAATGTTTCTTTGTCTCTTTTCATTCTTCATCTTCTTCTTTTTAATTTCCTCTCTTTTTTGCCTCTCACCTTAGGAGTTTTTCCATTTTGTACAAATACCTGCCTTTGGGCTTTGTCTAGAACCTGGTTCTATAATAGTGTCTTTGGGTTTCTGTTCTGTAGTGACACTGGACTATTGTAGATACAGTCATGGGGTTAGTGGGAAGTTTGGCTTAGTGTATTAGTCCATTTCTGTTGCTTATAATAAACTACTCAGAACTGGTTGACTTATAAATAAAAAATAAATTTATTGCTTATAATTTCTGAGGATGGGAAGTCCAAAGTCCATCTGGTGGTGGTGATAGTGACCCAGTTGTCTCACATTGCAAGATGGTGGAAGCAGAGAGAGAGCATGAGACTCATTGTGCTCTCCTTTTAAAGTTCTCCAAACCACACCCCTGACCACCATTTTTAATCCATTCACTATGACATGGTCCTATAATCTAATCACCTCTTCAAGGCCCCACCTTTCTATTGGCATAATAGGATTTCCCACCCTGTTAACAGTCACAGTGGGGGCCAAGTTTCTAATACATAAAACTTGGGGGACACAATTCAAGCATCAGTGAGTTTTAGGGGGACACAATTCAATCCACTACTTTCTACCCCTGTCCCCCCAAAACTCATCTCCTTTTCACAAACAAACACATTCATTTCATCCCCAAAGTCTTAATTTGTCCAAAGTTCAAAGTTCCATCTGTGAAATCAATACAAGTTATCTACTTCCAAGATACAATGGTGGGACAAATACAGTGTACATATTATCATTCAAAAGGGAGAAATAGGCCAAAAGAAAGGTGTAACATTCTCAAACAAGTCTGAAACCCAGTAGGGCATGTACTGAATCTTAAAGCTGTTGAACATGTACCTTGACTCCATGTTCGATGTCCTCTGCACTCTGGTGTGGGGATTGGGTCCCCAAGTCCTCTGGCAGCTCTGCCCCTATGGCTTTCCTGGTCTCAGGTGATGCTTCAGCTCTCCCAGGCTGGTGTTGCACGCTGGTACTTCTACAGGTCTGGGGTCTCCATGGTGGTCCCACTCTCACGGCTCCACTAGGCTTGGCACTGTTTGGGTTTTTCTTCTGCAACTCTGACCGCATGTTTCCAATCAGCATTGCTCTAGTGAAGGCTCTCTGTGGTGGCCCCTGCAACAGATCTCCCCCTGGGCTTCCAGGCCTTTCCATATATCCTTCAAAATTGGGGTGGAGGATCCCAAGCCTTCACAGCTCTGGCATTCTGTGAGCCTGCAGATCTAACACCACGTGGACGCTGCTAAGGCTTCTGGATTATGTTTTCCAAAGCAATGTGTCCAGTCACTCCTGGAGCCAATTTAGCCATGGCTGGAGCAGCCAAAAGCAGCCAGGGTTCTGGAACTGGAAGCATCATCCCAAGGTGGCCTTGGGTAGTAAGCCCAGGGAGGGAGCCTCAGGCCTGTTCCTCAAGAACATTTTGTCTTTCTAGGCCTCTGGGCCTGTTATGGAAGGATTGGCCCCAGAGGCTTCTGTGATACCTTCCAGGCCTATTCCCCCTTCTCTTGATAATCCCTTTCTTTTGTACTAATCTTATTAACACCATTGGATTTTTCTTCTGAAAATGCTCTCTGCTTCCCTATCACATGGCTAGGCTGCAAATTTTTCAAATCTTTACACTCTGCTTCCCTTTTAAATTCTGGCTTTATGTCATGCCTTTGCCACCATAACTCAGCATAGGCTGTTAGAAGTAACCATGCAGCTTCCTGAATGTTTTGCTGCTTGGAAATTACTTCCACCAAATACTCTGGTTCACAGCTCCTAAGTTCCAGCTTCCACAAAGCGCTAGAGCATGGACATAATGCCGCCAGTTCATAGCAAAGTTGACCTTTGCCCCAATTTCAAAGAAAACTCTTTCTACCTGAGACCTCCTTCAAATAGTCTTTACGGTCCATATTTCTATCAGCATTTTGCTTGCCACCACATAACCAGTCTCTAAGATGTTCCAAACTTTCCCTCATCTCTTTATCTTCTGAGTTTTCCAAACTCCTCCAACATTTGCCTAACACCCAGTTCCAAAGCTGCTTCCACATTTTCAAGTATTTGTTACAAGCAACATCCTACTTCTCTGGTACCAATCTTCTGTATTAGTCTGTTCCTGTTGCTTATAACAAAATGCACAGAACTGGATGATTTATAAAGAAAACAAACTTTGTTGTTTACAGTTTCTGAGGCTGTGAAGTCCAAAGTCCAGGGAAGATAGCTGGTGAAGGTCTTGGTGGTGGTGTCAGGGTATCAAATTGTGAAAATAGTGGAGCAGAGAGAGCAGAAAGAGAGTGAGAGACTTTTTATGCTCCCCCTTTAAAGCCCACAGAACCATGCCTCTGACCACCATTTTTAATCCATTCACTACTGCACGGTCCTACAATCTAATCACCTCTTCAAGGCCCCACCTTTCAATTACCATAATAGGACTTCCCACCCCCTTAACAGTCACAGTGGGGGACAAATGTCTAATATATAAAACTTGAGGGGCACAATTCAAGCTTTGGTGAGTTTTGGGGGGACATAATTTAATCCACTACACTTAGTTCCTAGTCATAAGGCTGTGTCTTAGTATTTCTATCTTCTAGACCTACAACAATTTATAATGATACAGCCTCAAGCAAAAGGTTCACAGCTATTATCAAAACCCACCTTTACATATAAGAAGTCTCTCTCTAGGTATTGACTTCAAGCAGTGAGCCTGGCTCTGGCCCTCTATCTTGCATGGAAGATTTTAGCATTGGTTTTCTTTAAGGAACTGAAACTTGGTTACCATGCCAACTATTGGTCATGGACACCAGCAGAGCTGTGGCTTCCATAATACCTAACTGCTTCATATTTCAATTCTATTTCTACTAAAATGTTTTGCTTTTGAGCATACTATCTTTAATTATCTCTTTTAGGACACTGTATTTGTTACTGCTGTATGGATTAGAAGAATAAAGAACTAGACTGGTCAGAAGACTTAGGATCAATTTATAATGAAAATAAAATGGGATTTTAAGAAATTATGTAAATTGAGCATAGTGATTTTTCAGAGTTTCTTCATATTAGGATTATCAAGGGTGTTTAAAGTTGCCCCTTTGATATCAAAGTTTTTATAAAGGGAATATTGGTTTGGCTTAGAAAACAAAGCCATTAAGCATCAAAATTTTTAGAAATGACCAAATAATATGCAAGACCACTGTCATCACCTCAGCTCTGAAGCTGACCTGTGGTCTATTCCACTCCATTCTGATCCTTACCTGATATAAAAGATGTGGTGCAGCTCTGGATAGGATTACATATGACCTGCAGATATACCCCACAAAGCAAGTGTCCTCATGAATCCTTTTACAAAATACAATTTAAAAATATGCAAATATAGTCAAAACCCACTTGATAAACTGCAAATATCTAATACGCAATTCTAGAAAGTAAAAACAGTGCAAACATTAAGGTAGTTGCTGTTTTAGGGCAGTACGAGAACCTGATAAAAGATTTCAGGGATACAAGAGAAAGTAGCCCTCATTGATTCAACAAGCACTAATCAAACAACAACTATATTATAAGAAATAGTACCTACTTTCAAAAAGCAAAAGTCTTTGAGGTGAAGAATTTATTGAAGTATTGGATAGCTAGCTGAGAAATCCAAGCAAAGAACTATGAGCAGAGACACTCTTATCTTATTTATTTGTTTTTGTAAAATAATCTTCAAAATATTTAAAATGGAAAATTTTTCTTTGTTGCCTGTTTCCAGAAAATTCCGAGCTGAATATTATGCTTAATTGTATTATTATCTAAGATTTGCACATAATTATCTTAATCTTTCATCTGTTGAATTTTGAATTCTTTTTTTCAAATGTTATCTCTATCATGAAGTTCCCTCAAATTATTTTAGGAATTAAGATATTAACAATTGAGGGGCCGGCCCGGTGGTGCACTGCTACAGTGCGCCGCTTGGGAGTGCAGCGGCGCTCCCGCCGAGGGTTCGGATCCCACATACAGACCGGCCGCTCACTGGCTGAGCAAGGTGCGGGTGCAACACCGAGGGTTGCGATCCCATTGCCGGTCCCGGTCCGGTACGGGCGCGACACTGAGGGTTGCGATCCGTTGCCGGTCACGAAAAAAGACAAAAAGAAAAAAAAAAAAGATATTAACAATTGAATGATTGAATGAATGAATGAATGAATAGTATTTGAGCTGTGAAGAGGAAAATTACAGAGTCAGTTCAATACTGAGTTAAAAAGTCCCAACAGAGCCCTGCCTCATAAGCAGGAAATTGCCAAATGCATTTTATTTTTATTTTTATGCTGCATATTGTATATGAACAACTGTCTCACCTTCTTCCTGGAAACTCTTCAAATGTAATTTTATGTCTGGTTAGGAGTAACACAATTTAAGAAAATGCGGATAATACTGGAGAGGTTACAAATGGAAACTATTCATAATGATTGGAAATCTAGAAACCATGGTCTGCAAAAGGAAATGGTTGGAAATATTAGGCTTATTCAGCAAAAGGGGAAATAGAACTAGGTTAAGAAGAAGATGAAATAAGGTAAATTAGGAAGAAAATAATTTTTGACTGTAATAAAGGAAGACTGAACTTTTTGAAAGATCCATTAATTATTGCAATTAAATATTGAGACTATTTAGACAGGGAGGTTAAGAAAACTTTTCTAAATGGAGGTTTCTCATAAAACCACTTTCCTCCTCGGCACTGCTTTACTCTTCAGTCTTCCTGACAAAAAAGATTTGGTCAACTCTCTTTAGTAATAACAGCAATAATATGCTCATTGAGAATAGACATATCCACGTCCTTATGGAGGAACTATGTTTTTGACCCTGAAATTGCTGCCAACCTTTTTTGTGGATAATTTAGAGGTTGAGAGTGTTCTGTTCTTCCAAGAAGTCCCCTGCAGATGCCCAACAGAATTCAGGGAGGTGTGGGGGGACAAGTGAAAAGGAGTCCCATCATTAGGCAGAAAAACTGGATTCCAGTCCCAGCTCTTTCACTAGCTGGTGGTTAGTCACTTCACATCTTTAAGCTTTGTTCCTTCGTCTCTAAAGCTAAACAGGGGTAGTGGGAAATCTCTGAGGGCTTTGGGATTTCTGACCAGCTATGATACTGCGAAATTCTGAGATGAGATTGTTGGGGTCAAGCAAGAGCAAAGAACAAGAAACAGGATTTTTCTCCAGTCCCTTTCCTCAGCAAATGACTGCGTAAGCATGCCAGCAGAAACAAACTGCCTTGCAGGGATCCGCGTCCTCACTGCCCTCGTTCCCGAGCTTTGTCATGGCCAAACAGGATGCTGCTACATTGGTAAACTCTGACCTGTGCCTTTTGCAACAGAAAGAGAGAGAGATTATCAAGAATCTGGTTGCTTGTCTCTGACCCCAGTCCCACCCTGCTTGTTTGCCACCATTACCTCAGCCTCTTCCAATACTGAGACCTTTACTTAAATTCTGATAAATAATGCCTTTTAAATATTCAGATAGCTACTCTGATTGTATTCAAGCTTTTGAAGTTAAGCAAGCATAGTCCCTCAAAGCCCAAATGCTTTGAATTCTTTTTTTCCGGTTCAGCGTTGGCACACTACAGTGCTTCCCAATGTGGAAACTGCTTCCACATCCTTATCCTTGTTCACACTTTCCCCATCAATCTGATGACATGAAACCGCTTGACTCATAAACAAGAGTTAGAGAAACAGAGGTTAAACCACGGGCACCAAAAGTGGTTGTGAGTCTGTGAGTGTGGAAAAGTGGGAAAATCCACAAGCATGTGGCTTTTAACCATCTGCCTCAAGTGTTGAACTGTGGAACCGTGTTCAGCGAGAGCCTGGTATTTAAAATAATACAAATACTTTTCCCCCTTTTCCTTGGTAAGGAAGGGTGTCTTTTTGCCACAGAACACCTTTTTTTCTGAAGTCTTGCGTAGGAGAATGGATGTGTTAACAGCTGTCAATTTTCTTTTCCTTCCAATTGACACTGGGAAGCCTTCTAAGTCTCTTTTAATATTGTTTTGTTATTACCGATCTCCTTCTTTCACCTTTCGTACGTTGTCTAGTGACCCAGTAGAGTAATAACTATAGCAAATTCTTCTATAGAGCTTATTGTTTACCAGTAACTATTCTAAGCACTGTGTGTCTATTGACACGTTTAATGCTTTAAAAACCTCATGACATAGGAACGGTTATTATCCCTATTTAACACACAAGGAAATCAAATGTAGAGAGCTTAAATAAATTTTTCCAGGTCACAGAGCTATGGAGTGGCAGAACTGGGATTTGAACTTGGGCAGTCTGGCTCCAAAGTTTGCCCTCTTAACCATCATGTTCTTCTGAGAAAGAAAAGATGGAACTAAGAAAAACGGTGGTGCCACAATGATGGCACCTAGATACAGAAAACTTCTGAGTAGACCACTAGGTCAATTCATCCTAGGAGAGCAAACCAGTGACAACTAGGCTCAGAATAAAAATTATCCATTTCCTTATTTTAATTTTCTTTGTGTCCTTGTAGCACCTACAGAACTGCTATTTACTAAGCAGGTGTTCAGCAAAGAAGTGTTAAATAAATGAGCCCATAATCAGCCTACAGATTATTAGCTTAGGGCCCTTAAATGTACTGTAAATGTTCCAGTGAGTGGAGGGGTAGAAGAGACTGACACTGCAGGTGTCAAAGCCAGTTCTGTGGCAATTCTGTGACACACAAGGGGGATGGAATGGAATAGTTCACTTGAAAGTTTTAAAACTGAACCTCTGTCAGCTGTCATTATGTGACTGGGAGTTTTCATGTATTCTCCTGGGACCATCTCAGCATGGTCACTGTAAACAGTCAAGGGCATTGAGATGATGTAAACAACCCTGTGCACTGGAAGTTCATTGTAGACTTTAACTATCATGAGATGGGTGCAGTTGGTTTAGTATCTCTCATCTCTCCCAATCACTTCCCTACGTCTTTCTCCCCTTCCGATTTATAATAAGGAGGTCTCTTTCATTTTTTCATTAGTTCTTAGTTTGCTCCAATTCAACAAACATAATGATCATCTAATATGTACAAGAGATTTCTTCTCATCAGGAAGCTAACTCAATCCAACAGGTTGATATATTTTTTACTCTTTCAGTGGTCACATTTAGTCATACCTAAGTTTGACACTGATTTATAAT
>NW_007730147.1:192687-193473 GCF_000696425.1 Galeopterus variegatus
AGTGACAGACGGGGGGAGGGGGAGAGGGGGAGGTGGGTGGAGTGGACATTCAGTCTCTATCAGTATAATACTGTCTGAGACCTTGTCTGGCTATGACAAGGGCTACTGCAAGACTAAGGCTGATGTCACGTGTCCTGCTCACAGTGCCAATTGTGTAGCTCTTAATACTGTTCATGACGTCAATTATAAAGCTAGGCGACCATGCTAGTTGTCGTGACTCTTTTGCCAGCCGGTAATCCTGCACTGACTGGGCAGATTGTTGAGCTAGGGCTGGGTGTGGAGCTCCCAGACCCCTCAAGCCCATTCACAGACTGGGTCACAAACCCTTTACACGCCAGGCTGGGTCACCAGACCCCTTCATGCAGGTCTATAAGCTAGGCAACTGGCCACATGGTCCTTGGAAGCTGCAGGTCTGGAAAAACATGGCTGCGTAGGGCGGGCACCCAAGGCAGTAAACACCAGCCAAAGCGGCGCTGTGCAGGCGCACTCACTCCACCCACACAATGTTTACCGCATCACCCTAAACTGGCTCCAAGGCAAGGGGAGCCTGACCAAATTCTTCCATTTTCCCAGCAGACCTGTTTAACTTCCACCTCTAATCTCAGCAAATCTGTGTCCCTGTCTTGGGAATTGTGGGAGAATCAAGTGTGTGGGGGATAGGTAGAAAAATTTTTCTCATGAATAAAAGAGGGAAAGAGGGTGATTTTATTTTATAAGAACATTAAATAAATTGCCATGCTAGGATTACTGCATTAGTTTCCTGGGGCTGCAGTACCACATACCAGA
>NW_007730147.1:194200-196116 GCF_000696425.1 Galeopterus variegatus
TTTTATAAGAACATTAAATAAATTGCCATGCTAGGATTACTGCATTAGTTTCCTGGGGCTGCCGTGAACAAAGTACCACATACCAGATGGCTGAAGAAACAGAAATTCAGTCTCAGAGCTCCGGAGGCTAGAAGTCCAAAGTCAAGATGTCGTCAGAATTGTTTCCTTCTGAGGGCACTGAGAGAGAATCTGTTGCTCTCCTCTCTACTAGATTCTGGTAACACCAGGTATCCCTCGGCTTGTCGATGGCATTCTCGCTATGTCTCCACATTACCTGCTCTCTGTGCCTGTCTGTCTCGGTGCCCAAATTTCTCCTTTTTATAAGGATACCAGTCATATTGGATTAGGGTCCACCCTAATGTTCTCATTTTAACTTGATTACTTCTGTAAAGACCCTATTTCCACATAAGATCACATTCTGAGGTACTGGGGACATTGACCTGTCTTTTTTCAGGGGAGACAATTCAACGCATAACAATTACCAAGAAAATAAAGTGGCGTGCAGACTTAAAAGTAAAACCAACACATCTGCATTCTTTAAAACCCCCTGGCTCTTCCTTCTCATCTAGCTTCCATCCTTAGGTAACTTCTGCTTGACTTAAAAAAGGACTGCGCATGTCAACATAGTTTTCTACCTTCTGAGACTCTAAATACACTTGGAGATGGAACTTTGGATTTGTATCCATTCCAAGGAAGGCCTGGGGCAAGAATTCTAAATTATAGTGCCAATATGTCATTAATTAGCTTGTTTCCCAAGCTACTTTTTTTTTTTTTTTTTTTGAGCCTCCATTTTTTGATCCGTCAGGTGGATTTTAGTGCACATGCCTTAACTTTCCCACTAGAGAATATAAACACTGCAGGTACAGAGATTTTAGTCTGTTTTATTCACTGAAATATTTCAAGCAGCAGCTAGAATGGTTCTGGCACATAATACACAATTAATATTTACTGAATTCATGAATGAATGAACAGGCTTGCTATACACATTAAGTTCATATTATGCACTAAAAGATTTTGAAGTTAATATGTTCTATGGTAGAGAGAGTTTGCAGTCAAGAGGAAGAATTGTGGTCATGGAAGCCAGGAGATGAGGTGTCTAGTCTCAGCACTGCTACTCATTGTATGACCTATTCTTAACTGTAAGGTAGGGGGAAGATGACTTCTAAAGTCTCTTTCATTCTAAGATTCTAAGCTCATTATTTTTATGACATGCAATGTGGTGTTAATGCATGTTCCTAAGTCCCATGTAGTAGAGGTGAGCTCTCCAGGGCATACTATATCTGCTTTGTCTTCTCAAGCTTTCTTAGGACTATTATTAATTTGAACTTCTCCCTTTGTACGTGAACTGAACTTGAACCACACCCTTAAGAACCAGCTGAGAGGGAACCCATTCACAAGAGTTAGGGGTGGAACCATGGAAGGAGAGCAGACACAATGTTTGGTCAGACTTTTTCTTATGTGTATTCTTCACCACACTTGGTGCATGATTGCAAAGGAAGCTTCATGTGCAGGAAACTACCAGGAATGAAAAGTAGTGGGTTTGGATGATTTTCCTAGAGTAGTGGGAATTTGGAATTCTTATAATGCAAATCAATACTAAGCCCATTTAGAATCAGACAAACAAAGTGATGATTATTTTATGTCTCTGGGCCCAGAGGAAATATGCTTCCAGCTAGTCTAGTACCTATTAACATTTACAAAGTTCTTTCTAGTAAAAGACAAGTCTTTGGGGAATAGATCATGCCTAGCTATTTCATGCCTTTTCACACTTGGCTCAAAACACGTCTACAAATCTAGGTTTTGATGTGGAAATTTTTCCTTGTTATAAGAATTCTGATTCTTGAAATACTCCTTGTTTCTCTCTCTCTCTCTCTCTCTCTCTCTCTCTCTCTCTCTCTCTTTCTCTCTCTCTCTCT
>NW_007730147.1:196647-201872 GCF_000696425.1 Galeopterus variegatus
CTCTCTCTCTCTCTCTCTCTCTCTCTCTCTCTCTCTTTCTCTCTCTCTCTCTCTCTCTCCTCCCTCCCCCTCCCTCCCTCTCTCTCTCTCCCCCCCCTCTCATCTTTCTCTCTCCTCTAAAACTACCTGGTGGTGAAAGAAGTCCAAGGGGAATAATTCCTTAAGCAGCTTTATGATTAGCCTGCAAGTGAGATCAGCTCTGCTTTTGGATTTATGACTCAGAATAAGCGCTCAGGCCGTCTCCTCTTGGGACGGTGATTTTCACTGGCTCCAGACATGCATGCACTGTCTATCCAGGGCATGTCCTGGATACCCTCAAGTACCTCTCTTCTACGTGTTTCTAATAATGTTAACTGTTCTCTTTCCCCTCCTCTCCTGTCCTGTGAACAATGCAACCCCTCAAAGTGAGGAAGCTGCTTCAAAAAGGAATCTCAAACTGTCCCAAACAGCTCACGCTTACCAATGTGCTTGCCTTTGAAGTCTGGTGAGAAGTGTGTTTCTTACTTCTTGGATGGATAGTTAAACGTAAAACTCCTATTAGCCCTGAACCGTCATGGTATCTTTTGGGATATGGACCCTTTAAGCAATTCTGATATGCTTTCTAGATAGTGTCCACTTGCCTGTTCAGAGAAGTATCTGTGTAGCAGAAACAATGCTAGATTCTGGGATACAAGGGTGAGTACCACATGAATTTGCCTTTGGAAACTTCACACTGTAGTGGAGAAATAGGTAAACAAACAATTGCAACACAGTGTGAACTATAGAGGTAGGTGATAAATGGATAGAGAGACAGAAAGAAAGGCACATTGTCTGGGGAAAGATTTGTTCCATCTAGGGGTTCCAGGATTGTTGGTCAAAAAGGTCATATGGGTTCTTGGCTTTGAAGAATGGGAAGGAGATAATATTCCTGCCAGAGAGAGAACGTGTGAATAAAAGAAAATTGGGGGTGGTAGGCTTACAGTGAGTAGTTCTGCATGGCTAGAAGATATGATATTTAGGTGGAGTGGCTGGAAACAAATTGGAAACTTTGGACCAGTTCTAGAAGCTCCCACCAGAGCTGAAAGAACCTCTCTACTTAGCAGGTCATCTTTTGGCAGCTCAGCAGCTACCCCTACTGGCAAGACAGACTTGGTATGCAGAGTTTTGAATAGGGTCTTGCCTGTCTTTGTGAAAGTGTGTCCTGTGTATTGGCATTCCCAGCTCCAACCCTCATCCTAACACTTCTCTCCACCCAAACTATTCCATGAAAAAAGGATATGAGGACTAATGATGTATTTGAGATCTAGTGCAGTTCACCAGCAGAGAGATTTATGATCAAAGTCATATTCAGCAATATAGAGAGATATATTTGGGACCCCTGTGGAAATGATTGAGGCTGCTCAATACTTCTAGTTTCTGCTCAAGTAACTCTACATCCTATCACAAGTAGAAACTATTATTTTAAGCAAGTGTAGAATAGAGGCTCCCACAAAAGAATTTTTATAGTCTTAATCCAGCTGTTCCCATTTTCTATAGTTTTTAGTTCCAGAAAGATCATAGTACAGTGTGACCTCCTTTCCCCTTTAGCTGGTCTCCATCTCATTGATTGATTCACTCAGCTTTTAGTACCAGTTATATGCCAGGCAAGACCACAAACTTATCCCCATCAGGAGGGAGGATTTCTATTTTCAGAGCTGCAGATGAGTATAACATGCCTGATTTTTTGTTCCAACATTCTATCAATTAACTTTCCCAATATTTTCCAAAGGAAAAGTCTAGTTATTCTCCTCCACAGAAATCTTGGATCACTGGGATGAAGAAACTCCTTCCGATTCTTCAAGTTTAAGGGTGGCTGCAAGAAGTATATCTATGCAGTGTTTTCCCTGGGCCTTAAGTGGAAAGTCTAAAGTGGTGAGGAGCAAGGGCCTGAGTAGAAAAACATGGATTCTTTCAGGGTTTTGGCCCTTCTGGTAAGTCCCAGCTTTGATCTCAACTCTAATTCTCTGGGATGGTTGGGAGTCCCAGGTTACTCCATGGACAGGGTACAGGAGATTCCTCTCTAGCTTTGGTGATCTACTTGCCCTGCAAAACAAAAGTCATTACTCTCTATGATATGCTCAGAAACGATGTCCACCCTTAGCCCAAGCTCTAGAAGAATTAGAAGATGGGTCAAAATAAAGATCACTTGATAGCAGGTTTTTGGTTATTCCCATTGTCAGGACAAGTCCCAACCAATTTTTCTAACCATCGGTGAATGATGTAGTGGACCCTTCTCAGTCAAGCCACTAAGTCAGAACTTAGCTCAAATCCATGTATGATTGGTGGCTTTTCTGGTATTAGCTGGTGAGTGACAAAGAGCAGGTGTCAACAGCTCCTTCAGGGATAGGAGGAGCTAGAGAGAAGGAGAGCCAGGAAATAGGTCTGTTGCATTCCAAATCTTAGTCCCTGTACAACAGAGAAAGGCACAGCATGGAGACAGCAAGGAGAGAGAGGTTTGGCTCATTAGAAGAAACATCATACAGCTTCCTGTTCTCTAACCTTTCTCACTGGGTGTGGAGTTTGGATTCTGGTCCTAGCTCAAGTCCTTTTCTGTAAAAGTCAGGAAAACAGAAACCATTCTAGGAGTTTCAAACCAAAAAAGGACATAGTAAAGAGAAACATGCTTAGAAAACTGTTGGGAGGTGTGAAAAAGCAAAAAGATTGGGAGAGGGCCCACTAACTTTGGGGCCTCATTGTTACAAAGCATCTGGAGAGTGCTGCTGCGCTGTAGGTCAGGAGGCTTCAGGAAACCACTGCTGGTCCAAAGCAAGCCCGCAGAGCTTGTTCAGAGTTTGTTAGCACTCAAGGGTAACAAAAGTTGGTGGGCAAGGGAGTGTGGGAAAGGCATTTCTAAGGTTTCCAGTCCCTGTGATGTAATAGAATAGGGTGGAAGTGGGAGCTAAATGCCAAGGGATGAGACACAGCTAACTCCCCTGGGGGATGTTGGCCTGCTTCTGCATGGCCCACAGCTGTTGGTGCCCTGGCCTTGGACTTCCAGCCAAGCTGAGAGAGCAGGTGAGACTTGATTGTTTCCTGTGGCTGAGAGAAGTGGAGTCTTAGCTTGTCAAAAATGTGCACTTATGGGGATTTGCCTTGACTTCACAGTTCAAAAATTTTTAATTTTTCCTACATAGTTTTTTAGTCTCCCTTCCCCTATCACAAGGACTTCAACAAAATTAAATGGACGTCTACTTACCCAAAAGAATTATTTAGAACTTTCTTCCCTGTCCTACATAGTTTTTTAGTCTCCCTTCCCCTATCACAAGGACTTCAACAAAATTAAATGGACATCTACTTACCCAAAAGTATTATTTAGAACTTTCTTCCCTTCTATAGGCTGCAATTCATGTCAAGTACTGGACAATGTTAAAGAAAAAGGGGATAGAAAGGATACAAAGCAAATAGGAAAAAATTGGGTAAAAGTGTATAGCAGTATACATTTAAATAGTGTCAGAAACTCTCTCTACATGAAACAAAAAATCAGAGAAGTAAAAGTTCATTGAAGGCTTGTGTACCCACCGTTGGCTTCATGGAAAAAGGAGAGATGAACTGAGTTCAGAAAGGAGGATATGGATAAAGGGAGAGAAGAAAGTACATTCCAAATGTGTCCATGTATATGGCTTCTGTCAGAGTCAGGGAAGGGATTTAACACGTTGGAGCTGAAGGTGGTCTGAAAAAGGAATGGAAAATAATATTGATGAGGATCTAGGTAGCTTCTCCATGCAGTGACTAATAAGATCTATGGATGGTTCTTTCCTGCTACTACTCTCCACGTCCGTAATAGATCTGGTATTTTGGTTCGTGGTGGATATTTACATAGGGAAAGATATTAAAATGATACCAGAAGAGGGTATTAGGAATCATGAGACAAACGTGGACTCAGCTTTCAGCTCCACCCTTTACTAGTTGTGACATCTAGAACAAGCCAACCTCAAAGTCTCAGTTTCTAGAGTGTATTTAATGGGGAGAGCTTTCTATATTTCTCAGGAATTGTTGAGAGAAGTAAAGAAATAAGGCAAATAGTGCACTTCTCATGTGCCTGGCACAGAGCAAGCATTCAAAAATTGTTAACTGTCTTTGTTTTCCTTTAATAAGTAGAGAAACTAACCACCAGCTAACCACATCTAGGTGCATAAGAACTTCTAGAAACCAGAATAATCTTGAGAATGACCCTCTTTGAGGCTATACAAAAAACAAACAAACAAAAAAACCCCAAAACAAACAAAAAAACACTTCCAAAATAAAATACACTGGGTAAAGTTTGCATAATTTGGAGTTTTACAAAGCCTGCCCACATGCCAGAACTTCACATAAAGTGTCTGGATTTTGCACGTAGGGAATCAGTGTCTCCATGATGCATATAAAATGTGAAGAGTTTGCTTCTCATCAAGTCATGGAAGAATGACTGACTGTGGAATGCCAGACGAGATAATTAGATGGTACAGACAATAGCTATTATCACAAGCACTAACACATGGTAACTTGCATGCTACTGTCAGAACTGTCAGGAATCCTCAAACTGTACATACCCTGGAATACATTGAAAGAATCACTTTGGAGCCTGAGCATATACAGGAACAAATGAGGGGGCAATTACTTCCCCTCCAAAACAAAGAGCGATTTGATTGCTGTAACTTACACTTGCTTAACCTTCTGGGCTGAAGGATAACATAGCACAATGTAGAAGTGCCCTCTAACGTTGATTTAGGGGCAAAAAAATTTTGGCTCAGGGTGGGGAAAACCTGGCCCCTGATACTTGCAGGTGTATTTTTCTTGGGAAGTAAGATTGCTAGAGAAACAAAAGATTTGGTTCGTTTGGCTTGGCAAGTCAAAATGCAATCTTAGGGGAAGACTTTATTTAGAAACTTTATTTTTCCTCTGTTAACTTGAATAGTTTATGGAGGGAAAAAAAAGAACTATAAATGGTTCATAAGTTCGCAATTATTTTTATTTTGGTTTTAAAAACAAAATACACTATCCCCACCCAGGTAGATCTTGCTATAGATTAATTTCATTTTTAATTGTCTACCATTCAGTTTCCCACAAAGCTGCAGTTTTGGCTGGGACATATAATTTCAAAGTATGTAAGTATTCAGAGGGGACTCTGCTCCCCAGTTATCACTGCTCTGTGCTGAATATTCAATGGTCCTCTCTCCCCTGGGCCATCTCCTAAGTCTACAATGTGTCTATCTCTTCTTTTAAATATA
>NW_007730147.1:202415-205345 GCF_000696425.1 Galeopterus variegatus
TCCTCTCTCCCCTGGGCCATCTCCTAAGTCTACAATGTGTCTATCTCTTCTTTTAAATATATTCTTTCCAATAATCTCCAAATCATGTATTCTTATTTTCCCCACCCTCCCTTTACTTTTTACCCACTGCCATCTGGCTTCTGCCCCATCACTGCAATGAAACAATGTACCGAGATCACTAGCAATTACCAAGTTCGAAAGAGACTTCCTTTCTTTATTTTATATGATTTCTCTTAGTAATTTAATACTGTTGATCATGCCCTCTTCTTTGAAACTATCTTCCCCCCAGCTCTTTTCTGGTTCCTCTCCTCTTTCATCTCTTTGCTAGCTTCCCTCCCACAACTGCAGGGTACATTCTTCCCCCTCTGTAGAGAGGTGATCTGACCCACGCTCACAACTTCCCTTTTCCCTTATATTCCAGTGACCACCAAAACAATCTTCCTAGTCCCCTGAGCTTTTCTAAGCCCTAGTCGCATATTTCTACTTGCCTGGAAGACAGGTCATCGTGACTGCCCTGCAGGAACCTCCGATTCAACATATTCAAAATGGAGTTTACTGTGTTCTCTGCAAACTTGCTCCTTTCCAATATGCCACAGCAATGAATTACATCATCCAGTTGCTTAGGCTAGAAATCTTTGGATTATTTATGAATTTTTTCACCCTGAACATTCCAATCCAATCAGTCACCAATTCCTATTAATTGTATCTTATCAATATGTCTTGAACCCTTCCTCCTTTCTTTATCTGTTCTGCCACAACCTTAGTTCAAGCTCTGATTATTTTTCATCTAAGATTATTACAGTGACATCACTTTCTCGCCTTTCTCTAATCCATTCTATACCCTGTGTAAGAGTTAACCTTTTGAGACACTTTTTTTCATGTTTCATTGCTACAATGAAGTGTACAAATAAAAAACAGGCAGTAGATCTTTAATGCCTAAGACATTGAGTCCAATACTCCTAATCTAGGGATGACAGCAGAAAAATCCCTTCACACCCTGGCTCTAACCTACGCTTGCCACTCCATTTTACCACACTCCATTTACATCCCTATACACTCCATGCTTTAGCCATATGTATGCCATATCCCATTAAACTTATTCATGTGTGCCTTGGGTTGAATGTCCCCCCAAAACTTAATCCCCACTGTAACTGTTGAGGGTGGGAAATCCTATTATGATAATTGAAAGGTGGAGCTTGAAGATGTGATTAGATTGTAGGATCATGCAGTAGTGAATGGATTAAAAATGGTGGTCATGGGCATGGTTTGGAGGGCTTTAAAAGGAGAGTGAATGAGAATGTTAGTTTCTCTCTACTCCACCATTTTTTCAATGTGATACTGTGCCGTCACTGTCACCACCACCGTGGCTCTCACGAGATGTGTTCCTTGGACTTTGGACTTCCCAGCCTTAGGAATTGTAAGCAATAAATTTCGTTTTCTTTATAATCACCTAGTTTTGAGTGTTTTGTTATAAGAAACAAAAGCAGACTAATACAATGTGCTTGCTTTCTTTTAAGCCTTTCACCAGAAAAAGCACATCCCCTTCACCTGGTGAACTTCTGCTTACTCTTAAATTAAAACTCACCTGTTGGCTCCTCTATGAAATGATATGGACATCTCTAAGCTGACCTGGTAGCTACTACCTCCAAATTTCCATTGCAGTTTTCTACACTACTATGAGTATTACCAATCCTTGCCATATGGTTATTGTATTAAATTATTCACATATAATTTTTCTGACTGAAATCATTAAATCCTTGAAGTGAGGGAATGTGTCTGGTATTTTACACTTCTAGCACTTACCATAATGCCTGCCATCTGGGAGTTGGTGAATCTGTGGAATGAATGAATGAATACATTCTATAAAATTGCAACACATAATTTTGGTTAGGCTCATATATATATAAAAAGGAAAACCAAGACTTTTCTGGTATTCCAATTCATAGGTCTTCATTCTGTCCCTTTTGGAATGGCCTTCTGCAGGAGATTTTTCTTTCTCTAATTATGCAAATGACTACTTTGTGGTACTTTTATTTAGTCTGTTTATTCAGCTTTATTTAGATAGGGGATCAGAGCTCTGCTTTCTGCAATTCCAGGAGAGTGTAATGGGAAATAATATTGTATAAGTGAAAAGAGACAGATAATTGAGAATGTTCCATGAGAAGGTGAAATTGAGCTTCCTCAGCCCTTGTTTGGGATACATTTCCCTCAGTGGCTGCTCTGCAGGATCAAACCTTTTCTATCTGTTGAAAAAGTGGCATCTGTCTCCTATTATCAGGAGTAGAAGACTGAGCACTCCAATTCACTGAATCTTGGTGTCTGAGTCACCAAGGAAAACACAACGCAGTTAAGCACTGATTGGAACAACACTTCACTCACACAGAGAAGAGACAGAGCAAGATCGGCTTCAGTGGTGGGTCTTCCATGGCCAGCGGGTCCCTCTCAGCAGCTGATGCAGGGCAGCTGGACTGCACATACCTCTCTTGTGTTGTGGCATAATGACCCCATTCCTTTTCTGCAGGAGACAGATAAAGTAGGTCTTCTGTATCTATGGTTTCTATATTGGTGGATAATAACTGTGGATCAAAAATATTCATGAAAGAAACAATAAAAAACAATGCAATAAAAAGAAAACAAATAAAAATACAATATAACAACTATTTACACAGCATTTATATTGTATCAGGTATTATAAGTAATCTGGAGATAATTTAAAGTGTATGGGAAGATGTGCATAAGTTATATGCAAATACTATGCCATTTTATATCAGGGACTTGAGCATCCATGGACTTCTGCATTTGTGGGGAGTCCTGAACCAATTCCTCATGGATACTGAGGACTGTATACTAGTGGAGTTGGCCAGGTGATATATGACACATATGCTTAAGCAGAACAACAGAGTACACATTGAGTTTGAAACACAGAAAAA
>NW_007730147.1:205628-207401 GCF_000696425.1 Galeopterus variegatus
ATATGACACATATGCTTAAGCAGAACAACAGAGTACACATTGAGTTTGAAACACAGAAAAATATTCCCACACAAGGTGATAAGCCCAGCACAGGCTGTGAGGACTCTGTCTCAGTAAGGAAGCATTTCAGGCCCAAGACCCACTCTTACATCATGAGCGAGGGTCAAAAGACTGCACGAATGACACTGCCTTTCTCAGTACTGTCCATCTTCCATCCTTATCATGAACCCAATTTTTTTAGAACACATTTCCTTTCCTCACCTGCTCGAACTCATTCCCAAGTTTATAAATTAATGAAATCACTTATTAATCAATTGTTATATTAGTATAACCCAAGCCCACTTTTACATATGATGTTTTTTCATCTATTGAGAAGCATGGGGTTAACACTAAATATGTAAAATCAGTTGGGGAGAAAAGAATTTCTTTTGTTTTATTATTTGTTTGCCTCCCCACCCCTAAGTCTTATGAACTAAATCCCATGTCACTGATAAAACAGCTACACAGTTTATGGGTGCTAATAAATTCCATTTGGCTTTAAATTGCAAAGCTGAGAAAGTAATTTAAAAGGCCCAGAACTGAATTATTGACCAGTCTTCATTAGCATCCTTAAATGGTTTTGGGAATTGAAAAAAATATATCCTAACATATCTAATTAAGCTACAAAAGAAATGGTAAAGTGAGAGTTACAGCAAGGAAACCTCCTGAGACTGTTGTATAAATTTACAGAATGAGCCATAAAAGATGAGAGGTTGCATTAAAATACATCATCAAAAAAAAAAAATCATACTTTTAACTAAGAGTTGGGATGTATTTTTATTTCTAGACAGGAAGTAATATCCAGCCAGAGAATGTAACCTGTGGCATCTCTAAAAGAAGTATTTGGACGTCCTAACTGAAAGAAGAGAATTATGGTAACCAGGAAACATATTTTTCAGTTGTGACCCAGAAAAACAGCAGAATTCAATAAAGGAATGTGCTAGGCTGCAGTCTTTACCAGCCACCACCTCTGAGAGATGTGCACACATGCAGGTCAGTCTGTAATTCTCCCCTCCTTCACCACCTGAATCAAACCCCTCTGCTCATTTGCCCAATTTTGAGCCTCCAATTGGTTTTCCTTTTCTCTTGTTGTGAGGTTGCCACAAGGAAAAGGAACCAGAATACCCAATTGAGAATTTAAAAGGGGGTTTTTATTGGCCGGCTGGCAACTGTCCCTCCAAGAAAGTCTTGGAAGAGAGCAGCCCTGACTTAAAGTTTAGAGGGTTTTTTAAAAGGCACAATTTTACATTAGTCACACAGTTAAAATTATCAAATAGTCACATACTTATAGTTATCATATAGTCACACACATACACACATACCTTCCTGGCATGAGGAGGGGGTTTGGGGAGGCCTAGCACAAACTGATAACAGAAGCTGAAACAAGCCAGTTAATTGCTCAGGGGCAGCTTGGGTGGGGAACAGCAAACCAAATTCAGACTTCTCTATGTGCAGGCTAATATTTAGCTTTTAACTTCTATTAAAGGGGCTAAAGAGCTGAGGGGGATTTTTAAACAACATTTTTAAAGCAATTCAAATGCTATTTAAACTTAATTAATCTACCTTGTCACACAGCAAGCAGTTTCACAGAAGTGAATTGCGTATGTTATGAAAGTGGGGGTCACCCTATCTCACTCTCCCTCCTATTGTTTTAATCTACAGAATTTTCTCCGGCTGAAGCACTACCCCCAAACATGTTTACTTCGGTCCTTTTTTTATCGACAGAAATAAAAA
>NW_007730147.1:208040-208769 GCF_000696425.1 Galeopterus variegatus
GCTGAAGCACTACCCCCAAACATGTTTACTTCGGTCCTTTTTTTATCGACAGAAATAAAAACATTCTTATCCCTATAATTACCTTTGCCAACAGAACATACAGTCCTACAGAGAGCAAAAAGGTAATATGAAAAAGGATGCAGAAACAAACTCACTAAAAATGACCAATAATAAAGAAAAACGTGTTGACAACAGTACATGTTCCTATTAGAAAAAAGTCAGAAATAAAATTGTATTCTCTATAGTAATGTCAACAGTATTTACTTTGCTTCCCAAATATTCGATGGAACCAAGGCAAGGGGATGGTTACAGAAGCTTATTGGTCAGGAATGTGGTAGGCTGGGCAGGAAATGACATACCTGAGCCAGTTCCACCCCCAGCACAGTGAGCATTTGGGCTGGAACCTAAGGTTTTTACAGCCTCCTTCATGAGCTCTCAGGATTCGTGTCTGCAGGAGGCCACTAGCTGTATTTCCATGAGGCTGACTTTAGTGTAATTCATACACATCTTGCTTCATAAAAGAAGGAAGGGATGGTTACACAATAATCGTGAAGACAGTTTTCTTATGCTGGAGGACAATGGAGTGAAGGTGATTAGCTGACTTTTAGTGTAAGTGTGTGTGAAGTGCTCCTGATCCAGAATGGCACTGTGGTGATGTTTAGGGACACCCAGCAAACCAGGACATCTTTCCCAGGGCTAATCTTTTTTTTTTTTTTTTTTTCCTTTTTG
>NW_007730147.1:209266-235627 GCF_000696425.1 Galeopterus variegatus
ATGCTGGAGGACAATGGAGTGAAGGTGATTAGCTGACTTTTAGTGTAAGTGTGTGTGAAGTGCTCCTGATCCAGAATGGCACTGTGGTGATGTTTAGGGACACCCAGCAAACCAGGACATCTTTCCCAGGGCTAATCTTTTTTTTTTTTTTTTTTTCCTTTTTGTCTTTTTTCATGACCAGCAATGGATCGCAACCCTCAGTGTCGCGCCCGTACCGAACCGGGACTGGCAACGGGATCACAACCCTCGGTGTTGTGCCCGTACCTCGCTCAGCCAGTGAGCAGCCGGTCTGTATGTGGGATCCGAACCCTCGGCGGGAGCACCGCCACGCTCCCAACCGGCGCACTGTAGCAGTGCGCCACCAGGCCGGCCCCCAGGGCTAATCTTGATAACTTCCCTTCCTCCTTTTTGTATTCCTTTCCTGCCTGTTATACCCTCTTTGTTCATATCCCCAGGCATCTGTACACAGTTCCCTGCAGAGCCCCACCTTAGGTGCACTTGCCCACCCTTCTTCCCTGTCACAAACCTCAAAAGTAAAACATAATAAAACAAAAAAACAAAAGCAATTTTGTTATCAAAAATCAGATCTTTGACAATTATGAAGATAACAGAACTGATTAAAGTTATTTCCATGATAGAATAAACAGTATAGGTTATAAGATGCATTGAACTCTCATTATGTGCCATGGGCTTTTTCAGCATTTTATACAACAGCTCATTGAATCCTCACTCAAGCCCTCCAAGGGAGCTACTTTTATTATACCCATTGTATGTATGAGGAAATTGAGGCTCAGAGAGGTAATATTACCTGCTATTGGTGGGCTTCTGCTATTGGAAGAGCCAGAATTCAAACCCATATGTGTCGGAAACCCAAGGCCATGCATTTCCCACTATGTTTTATTTTGTCTCAACTTGACCCTTTGGTTTTACCAACCACATTTACAGTACTTGGAACAATATCATTCCCTCTGTTTTGTTTAGGACTCATTATTTGGAAAAATAGGAGCTAACTCAAGTTATTTGGGAGGTGGGGAGAATGACTGAATATAGATATGTCTTGCAGTACCCATTTGGGATCAAAAATGCACTAGGACCCAGGAGGAGTGAGAACCAGGGACTGGAAAGCCGAGGCCTCTCTCCACTTCTCAGCTTTTCCTCTCTTGCTTGTCAGCTTCTTCCTTCCCATGATCTGCAGACAAATTTCTTCTGCTTGACAGTCCATTTGGTGGTAAACAGACCTGCTTACTATGCGTGGGTGATGGCAATTAAGAGATAAACCAAAACTGAATTCAGAATCTTATTATCCCCATTTAAAATTTCTAGAGAAGGGATTCTCATTGGCTCAACTTAGGTCATGAATCCATATCCCAGACCAATCAACAATGTCTAAAGGGTCAGGGTCATGAGGCACAAATGGGTGTTCCCAGGACTCACTGCCATTGCATATGATTTTCTTGGAGATGATTAGAATATCCACTCCATCCCTATAGTAGACATGCATTGCAAATTCTTTAAAAGTTGAGTAAACATCAAAAAATGATAAGGAGTCACTCAGTTGTTAAGAAGCTTAAAATGCTTTGCCTGTGGAAACCAAATTTTCAAAATTGAGGCATGTAGAAAGGGGTCTTATCTTAAGACTCATCTGTTTGCTATCTTACTTTAAGCCTCAAGCCAAGTTTAGCCAAAACTGATAAAGAAGCGACTTCCCCTTCTATTCACACCTCTGAATTCTTGAGTCAACCACTGAAAAAGTAATAAAAGTTTTAAAATATCAGTATATTCCAACTCACCATTATAAGCAAAGGCATTGAAAATTCTCATCATTCAAATATACTCATCAGTAGGCATGACTTAGGTTAATAAATGCTTATTTTTATTTTTACCTATCAATAATTATAATTTTTTCTTTCTTATTGAAGCATAAATGATTATACTTATTTGTGGGGTACAAAGTTGACTATCAATAGTTGTGTAAGGTATGTGATGGTCAAATCAGGATAGTTAGCTTATTCGTCATTTCAGTATGTAATCATTCTTTGTGTCCATTAACCAATTTATCATTAATTTCTCATTGACCTCCCTCCCCACTTCCTACCCCCTTTTCACTTTAGTAACCACAGTTCTGGTTTGTCTTTCTAAAAGTTCAACTTGTTATTCTGATTGTTGTTTCTTTCTCCCTTTCCCTTCCTTTTTTCTTGTTTATTTGTTTATTTATTTATTCACCTCCCACTTATGGGTGAAGACGTGGTATTTCCCTTTCTGTGTCTGGGCTGTTTCACTTAACATAATTTTCTCCAAGCTCATCCATGTTGCTGCAAATGGCAGAATGTCATTCTGTATTCCACTGTGTATACATTACCACATTTTGCTTATCTAGTCATCCATCAATGGGCATTTAGGTTAGTTCCAACTCTTAGCTATTGTAAATAGAGCTGCAATAAACATGGGAGTGCAGGTATCCCTTCAACGTGATGATTCCATTCCTTATCAGCAGTGGAATTGCTAAATCAAATGGAAGATAATCAGCAGTGGAATTGCTGAATCAAATGGAAGTTCTATCCGTAGTTGTTTAAGGAACCTCCATAGTGTTCTCCATAGTAGCTGGACCAATTTACAATCCCATCAAGAGTGCAGAAGGGTTCCCCTCTCCCCACATCCTTGCCAGCATTTGATATATTTTGTCTTTTTTATAATAGCCAGTCTAACTGGGGTGAGATGATATTTCAAAGTGGTTTTGATTTGCATTTCCCTGATGTTTAGAAATGTTGAGCATTTTTTCAATATACTTGTTGGCCATTTGTATGTCCTTCTTTGAGAAATGTCTATTCACCTCCTTTGCCCATTTTCTACTCAGATTATTTACTTTTTTACTGATAAGTTGAGTTCTTTGTATATTATTGATATTAATCCCTTGTCAGACTTATAGTTTGCAAATATTTTCTCCCATTTGGTAGGCTATCTTTCCGCTCTGTTGATTGTTACCTTTGCTGTGCCGAAGCTTTCTAGTTTGACACAATCCCATTTGTTTATTCTTTCGTTTTCTGTGCTTTTCAGGTCTTGTTCATAAAGTCTTTTTCTGTTTTTAGGAATTTCATTTATTTTTATTTTCTTTTTAAAGTTTATTTATTAATATTATTTTTTTTACATTCTAAGACGTTGTTGTGGAGCAGTTGAGGGGGCTGGAGAAAGGGGAAGTGAGAAGGAAATAGGGTAGGAGAAGGAAAAAGGAGGGAGGGCATGGTTGAGGCCATTGGCACCCCCCTCATTACTGCAGGGGAGACAAGGGGGCTTCCAGCAGTGGCTGGGTCATTGCTGGGCTGACTACAGATATCAGGGGTGTGTGGCTGAAGCCCTTGGCCCACGACTGCTCTGACTTAGGAGACCAGGGGGCTTCCAGGAGTGACTCTGTGGTCATTGCTGGGCTGGTTGCAGATGTCAGAGGGTGTGGCTGAGGACCCCGACCCCCAAATACCACAGCTTGGGAGCCTGGGGTGCTTCCTGTGGCAGTTCAGTGCTCATCACTGGACTGGTTGCAGTTGTGAGGGGGTGTGAGCATGGCCCAGGCCCTTGGCCCCGCATGCCTGCCCTAGCTCAGGAGTCTGGGGTGCTTCCTGTGGTGGTTTGGTGTTTGTCGCTAGGCTGGTTGCAGGTTCTCGGGGTATGGCCAAGGCCCCCAGCCCTCCCTGCTCCCTGGCTTGGTAGCCCAGGGGGCTCCTGATCCTTCTAGGTTTTGTAGGTATTATTTAGTGATATGAGACCTTTACTATCAAACTCAGTCTTTGATCTGTGGGTATTTTGTTTTTTCTTTCCGTTTTGTGTTAGATTATTCACTGTATCTACCACTTAAACTCTGCACTAGAACTAATTTGTTGTCCTTTTTTACTTCTAAAATGAAGGAACTTCCTGTGGGAGCAAGCACTTGAGCTTGGTAGTTGAGCTAAATTGCTGCTGATTCCCAGGGGAAGGCTTTTTGGGCAGCTCATGTTTTAATTGTTGACCTTATATGTACTTCTGGGTTTCGTGGGTTCCAGTCCATCTGGGTTATGTGGAAACTCTAGTCTGGGCCTGAGACTTTTCAGCAAACTGCATCCCCTGCAGATCTGTATTCCCAACCTGTTTGCACTGAGTGCTCCTGTGCTGATTGGGGGGCAGATGAGCTGTCCATGCTGTGCCCCGATGTTCCCCCAGCAAGCCCATCTCCCCCAGTGTCTGTACTACAAACACTTCCAATGGGATGGGCCATGCACTGGTCCCTTGTGATGACTCACCAGCCTCTGAGTGGCTGCTTTTTTCAGGAGTTGTGGCTCCTCCCTCCTATGAGGGTCCATGGGAACCCTGTTAGTGGTCTTGCCGTCCTGAGGGGCACCAAGGCCCTCTTCTCCTCTGCCTCATCCAAGCAACTTCATCCAAAGGGCACAGCTGTAGTTTTTGCCAGTTCTTGCTCCATGTGCTCACCAGCTCCAGCCATAAAGAGGCTGGCATTTGAAATGGTGGGAGCAATCTTTTCTTTCATCGTAGCTTCTTCCTCTTTCATGCACTCTGTAGGTCTCTCCTCCTCTTCCCCTGAGCTCTAGCAACCCCAGCTTGGCTGTCATTGCTTTTTAATACTTGTAAATTGCTTGATCTATGTGAGAGAGTGATGCTGGGAACTATCTATTCTGCCATCTTGACTGGAAGCCTTGTTCATAAAGTCTTTGCCTAGCCCTATATCCTGGAGTGTTTCTAGTGATTTGTATGTTTTCTTCCAGGAGTTTTAAAGTTTCACGTCTTATATTTAAGTCTTTAATCCATTTTGAGCTGGTTTTGGTATATGATGAGAGGTACAGGTCTAGTTTCATTCTTCTACATACGGATGTCCAGTTTTCCCAGTAACAGTTATTAAAGAGGCTGTTCTTTCCCCAAAGTAAGTTCTTGGTGCTCTTGTCAAATATCTATCTGTTGGCTGTAAGTATGTGGGTTGATTTCTGGGTTCTCTATTCTGTTCCATTGGTCCATGTGTCTGTTTTTATGCCAGTACCATGCTGTTTCAGTTAAGCTTTGTAATATAATTTGAAATCAGGTAGTATTGTTCCTCCAGCTTTATTTATTTATTTATTTTGTTCAGGATTGCTTTGGCTGTTCAGGGTCTTTTGTTGGTCCATAACAATGTAAGTTGTTTTTTTCTATTTCCATGAAGAATTTTATTGGTATTTTGATAGGGATCACATTGAATCTGTAGATGGCTTTGGATAGTATGGACATTTTCACTACATTAATTTTTCTAATCCACAAACAAGGATTGTGTCCTCTTTAATTTCTTTCGGCAGTGATCTGTAGATCTCATTGTAGAGATCTTACACCTCCTTAATTAACTGTATTGCCAGGTATTTTAATTTTTGTCAGCTATTGTAAATGGGCTTGCTTTCTTGGTTTCTTTTTCTATTAGTTTGTTGTTGGAGTATAAAAACACTACTGATTTCTATGTATTGATTTTGTATCCTGGAACACTACTGAATTCATTTATCAGCTCTAAAAGTTTTTTGGTAAAGTTCTTTGGGATTTTCTATATATAGGATCATGCCTTCTGCAAACGAGGTCAATTTTACTCCATCTTTTCCTATTTGAATGTCCTTTATTTCTTTCTCTTGTCTGATTGCTTTGGCAAGTACTTCCAGTACTATAGGAGTGATGAGAGTGGGCATTCTTGTCTTGTTCCAGTTCTTAAAGGAAAAGTTTCAGCTTTTCCCCATTCAGGATGATATTGGCAATGGTTTTGTCATATATAGCTATTATTGTGTTGCAATACCTTCCTTCTATACCTTATTTGCTGAGAGTCTTTATCATGAAGGATGTTGAATTTGGTCAGATGCTTTTTCTGCATCTATTGAGATGAATCATATTACTCATATTCTTAATTTTGTTGGTGTGGTATATCACATTTATTGATTTGCTTATATAGAATAATCTTTGCATTCCTGGGATGGATCCCACTGGACCATGATGCATAATCTTCATGATGTGCTTCTGTATTGTGTTTGCCCATATTTTGTTGAGGATTTTTGCATCTATGTTCATCAGAGATATTGGTCTGTAGTTTTTTGTTTTAATCTTTGTCTGATTTTGGTATTGGGCTGATGCTGGTCTCATAGAATGAGTTTGGAAGAATGACTTCATTGCAACTTTTTGGAATAGTTTGAAAAGAATTGGTAGTAATTCCTCTTTAACAGTTTGGTAGAATTTAGCAGTGAAGCCATCCAGTCCTGGGCTTACTTTGTTGGAGATTTGAGCTGTCTGGCTGCAGCTTCCAGAGCCCACCCCTGTATGGCTTCCACCCACAGAGCCCTGGGCCACCAGGCCACAGCCTCTGGAGCCCAGCCACAGCCACCAAAGCCCCATGCCATCTTGCCACAGCCCCTGGCCACAGCAGCCCTCAGCCACAGCCACACCCATTGGCACCCCTTGGACTACTGAGTCTACCCAAAACAACTGAGTCTACCTGGAACTACTGAGACTATAGAGTCTACCTGGAACCAGCACTGAAACATCCCACCCAACAGGCAAATCTACAGGAGGGATTCTCTCTCCTCAAAAGCCACTCCAGAGTAATTGAAGAAGCAATTGCTCCACCAGATATCAATATAGGGGTACTAGAAATATGAAAAAAATCAAGAAAATATGACAACCCCAACAGAATACAATAACTCTCAAATACAAGACCCCAAAGAAAAAAACTTTCGTTTTTCTGTTCTTGTCTAAAAAAGAATTCTGAGCAACAAACTTAAGGAAACTCAGTGAGATACAAGAAGACTCAGATAGCTGACACAATGTAATGAGAAAAAAAAAAGGCATGTAGGAGGAAATTTACAAAGGCAAATGCTGTAAAAAAGGATGTAGTAGAACTCCTAGAACTGAAGGACTCATTCAACGAAATGAAAACTACATTCAAGAGCTTAAGCAGCAGGTGAGAGCAAGCAGAAGAAAGCATTTCTGATCTCGAAGATAGTGCTTTTGAAATAGCAAAAGCAGAAAAAAAAAAGAAAAAGAAAAAAAGAATTTTAAAAAATGAAAGAATTCTTATCATGTCTAAAAAGTGTAAATAATATTATAAATGAATTTTCCAAAATTTGTATTTTGTGAAACACTCGAGTTAGATGAGAAATTCTATATAGTGTATTCCATCTTGTATGCTGACAAAGTGCATCGGTATAGTCAAGGTTCTGAGGAGTCCTTCAGTAATGATACTTATTTAACGTTGTTTAATTCAGCATTTGCCGGGCCGGCCCCGTGGTGCACTGGAGAGTGCGCCACTTGGGAGCGCGGAGGCGCTCCCACCGAGGGTTCGGATCCCATGTGGAGACTGGTTCCCGCTCACTGGCTGAGCGTGGTGTGGGCGCAACACCGATGGTTGCGATCCCGTTACCGGTCAGTAAAAAAGACAAAAAGGAAAAAAAAAAAATTCAGCATTTGCCTAACTGATTGAATGAAGGAACATCTCATAGGTATTAGTATTATGATGAACATGGTTTGAAAAACACTTCTTCAAAGACTATGGAATAATTCCATGCATGCATGGAAAGGTAGATTTCCTGTTGTTAAATATGATTTAAAACAAATCCTGTTTTACTGAACAGAGTTTGATCAGAATTCCAGAAATATCAGTTAAGATGGAGATGACAATGTGTATTTTTAAAGATAAAACTGTCATATAGAGAAAGTAAATAAATTCCCTAAGGTCATTTTGCACGGTATGTCTAAAACTCAGGTCTTTAACACTTAATCTGGTACCCTATCTATCAGTCAACACATTGAACAAGAACTTGTTTGAGATGTAGCAAAAGAAAAATCATCAATCCAAATGGTATTCTCTAAATTTTGCACAGAACTCACCAGTAGATCTCATAAAACAAAGGACCAACTCTTCTGAAGTCTATTTCTGCAGAAACTGTGATTACTGAGAAATATAAACCAATCAGCTGACTGTGCTCCCAAAAATGTTCCAGATATTGAGAATATTTCAAAAGCACAGATTTAAAAAAAAAAAAAATAGCAAGTTAAACAATTTTTTTAACTTATAGAAAAAAAATGTTAGGTAACACAAGAGTTTACCTGCTCACTCCCACCTCAGTCTGTAGGAAATTCATCCCTCTAATTTCCAAACTGGGATTCTGAGAGTCCCCAGATGATTTCCACAAATACCTGTGGTACTTCATCATTTGTACTCATTTCTTCCCCACCATCGTGCCAAAGTAAAAGTGACAACTCAGCCACCACATGTCAAGAAAAGGCATATCTGCTGATGTTGCTGATATCTGCACTGATGATGTCAGTGCCTCAAACCAACTGAGCCAATGTTTGCACCCAGGTGTTAACACAATGGCCAACACAACGCACAATATTGCCCATTGCCCTGGAGGCTGCCACATACTGCCACTTTCACCCTGCATTCTCAATGCTTCACAGAGAGGAAAGAAAAACAAAAAGTTTTAAGCTTTATTTGTTCTTTGGGACAGACCCTTCACCCAGTGACTCCATGGAGGACAGTGGTGACAAGTCTATGGGCCATATTCTCTCTCCCAGACCTGGTCTGTACGGCTTGATCTAAGTGAATGCATCTTGGCTTTTTTTCCCTTTGGAATGAGCTTTTTCCTGAGGGGCTTCTCAATGCTCTGTGGTCTTTTCCCATCAGTTTTTAAAAATTTTCTCAGACACAGGACACAGGGATAGACACAGTGGAAGATTTGTCGAGAGCCCTGTTCTAATAGCCTACACCAGCTGTTCTCATCTAAAGAAGGAATCTTCGATGCACACATCGTTAAACAGTACGAGGTTGTTATGGGTTGGGCAAACCAGCTGCAATGAAAGTATCATTTTTCCTAAATAAACATCAGGGCTAAAAGTAAGAGCCTCCATAAAGTAGTGAAAAAGCCCTGGCCTGGGAAGCAGGACATCTGGACTATGTGTCTTATTAGTTATTTGGCCTCACTTGAGTCCTTTAATCTCCCTGAACTTCAGCTTCCTAACTTGTAAAACCTACTGTTCACTCTGGTCAATAAGATTCTCTCTAGCCCCAACATTCTATACTTGAATAGGTAAATCTGGGTCATCTATTTTCCCACAAAAGACCTTAATGCATCTATTTGCTTCTTTAAATAAAACATTTATTATTACTGTTCCATCTGACTTATTAGCGTTATCTACCTTATTTTATACATAAATAATCGAAGTCCAAAATTATTAAGTTAACATATATACAATGTTAATGTAAAGCTTTCATTGAGGGAAAAAAATGAGTTATGCCAACTTTCAGCTGATTTGTTTTTATTTTCCACATATTTATAAATGGTTCTTTATTGTCCTTCTCTTCCACAACCAAGATGGGTCAATTTTTTGACAATCTTTCTCTCCTTTCCATTCTCACTGCTACTGCCTGATTTGAGCATTCTTTGTCCCATTCCTGAAGTAGCTCATTGCTGAAGTAGCTTCTTAAATGGCATTTCCTCTTCTAACCTTTTTCCCACTCCCAATACATCCTCCATATTACTGGCAGATTATTTTATTGAGTATAGACCTGATCATGTCCCTACTGTTCATAAACCTCTAGAGATTCCCTGTGAACACAATAGTATCCAAACTCTTTAACCTGGCATTCAGAACCCTCACAATATGGCTTCAACATACTTGTCAATTTTTATTTTTCTAATAATCTTAGGAGAATGGATTTATTTCCAATTTCTCTGAGTACTTTTGAATACTCATTTCTCCACTAACCTTGTTCTTTAGCTCATGTTGTTTTATATCCTCTACCTGAGATAACTTTCCCTTCTATTCCATAGATCCAAATCTTACTTGTATTCAAAAGCTGAGCTCTGATGAGCCCTTTTCTATAATGCATTCCTCAATTGAAAGTAGTCTTTCTTCTCTGAATCAACTACCACTTTATAAAGATCCTTCCTTTGTAGTCCTTATAAATATTGTGATTTCACATTTATTTGATCAATATCTGTCTTTTTCCTTTAGACTGTAAGCTCCAAAAGAGCAAGAACCATGTCTATTTTTGACTATCATTATGTCCCCAGGGTTTAGCATGATACCTCTCACGTCATAGATGCTCTGTAGGTAATTATCAAATGATTAGTTGAATGAACATCTCTTAAGGCCCATCATTTTCAAACTCATAGGGGTAGATATTTGTAGCCATGTCTTGTCTTCCATAATAAACTACTAGCTCTTTGAAAACAGTATCTGTGTCTGCATCCATTTGTATTCCTCAAAGAAACATGTCTTGTATGTTGGAAATATTCACTGACAGTTTATTAACTAACAAGGCAATTTTAGGAAAGGACCAGACTTTGGAGTCATATAACCCTGCGTTCAAATCCTGGTTTTGTAAATTTGAATGAAAAATGCTCAAGGATACTTTTCAGTTAACATAAGTATTCCGTGTTTTACAACCTACCAAGTTTTCATATATATCACTGTTGATTGTTGAAAAATGGTAGATAGTATTATTATTCCTAATTTACAAATGAGGAAACAGAGAGGTAAACATAAAGCAACTGAGGCTTAAAGAGGCTGATGGCCCCTCAGCTACTAAATGGAGGAACATGGATTCAAACTAAGGTTTTTGAAGGCCCAAGTGTATGTCTTTTTTATTCTCATATAGATCCAGGTCAATGGGTCTGTGCCTTTGCATAACAAAATTCTTTCTAGAATTCAGGCCTATTTAGTCCTTATCCATTGTTCTGACCTCTGAGAACACTAAAGGAGCATACTTAGAGTTCTGGCCTCAGGATAGACAAGGCAGACGAATATATGTGGTAAGTCTTAGAAGAAAAGCAAATGGGCCTATTTTCATAGTTGGCATAAGGAAATTACAGAAAAAGCCCTAAGAATTTTTTCTCACTCTCTGACACCTTCTTCACCGAATAGATACAAAATTGAAACTCAGCACCTTTATTTAAATCAGAGTCCCTTTGTCTTTTCTTTTTCAAAATCACTTGATCTCTACATTGAAGCTCAAAACCAAATCAAGAGCAAAACAGCTCTTATTTATTATGCTGTTTGCTCTAATGATGCTCTTCCCAGAAATGAATCTCTGTCCTGTCCCTCTCAGACTTCCTTTCACAGGACGCTCTGATCTGGCTGGCCCTTGCAGAACTAAGCGAGTTGTTTTGCCTGGCTCAGCCCATCACACGGAAGGCTCAGCTGCCTTTTCTCACACTCAGAATCCAGCAGACCATTTCCCTTGGTCATCAGCAGAGGAGTCGAGAGACTCCTCTCTTAATGGTCTGAGCTCCTGCCAAGTTCCAAAGTGCTTTTGCCCTTCCTTAAAGATGCTGAATATTTGCTCTTTACCCAAGACATCTGGATACCTTGTGTGAGTAACCCCCTCCTGAGGGTGGTGGGTTATTTGAAAGTGGATCATTCCAGTAAAAAAAAAAATGTTTAGGCACTTTCAAATAATTTTGATAGAACTTGGTAACTTAAACAAAACAAAAACCTTCCCAGTTGCAGTTTCTACTCACCAGCAGGTGAAACAATAAAAAACATTGAGCAAGCAAAATTAATCTGTATCCAGAGAATTTTAATAAATCTTAAAACAAATAAATCCACAAAGATCCTCTGGGGTTTTGCCAGCAAGTGTTTAACAATCTGTTTTTAATAGCCAGGTAATATGCTATAACTGCAGGCATTGAGGAGTAATGAAGTGCTTTGTAAAAAATAAATAAAAGCAATAATAATGTTGAACACAATTCCAAAAGATAAACTAAAATTGACAGAAAACATATTTTGACTGAAACACAAAGAATACCAGAAGTTATCTGGTTAAAATCTACCAGCTAGACAGCCAAGTACACTGAGCCTTCCGTTCTTACGCTAGCACTGGGGCAGGTTTTAGCCTACCTATATAACCTTTGCTAGTATGAACCAGACAGCTAAAGGTTAATCCAAATTTTATTAACAATTGTATGGGAATCATGAGCTTTGGCATGTTTTTCCTTTCTTTTTTCATAGCCCAGAAAATTTCCTCAAAACTTCAGAAATAAAAAAGAATTTTGTAAAAAGACACTTTTTTTGGTAATCATTATTCCTCTAGTTAGAGTAACACCTCATTTGTCCGTCATCATTGAGGGAACACATGTTCCTCACAAATTAATTTTCCAATAAAAGAGAGCAAGTTTAGTGTTCAAAGGAGTAAAATTTCATTTAGATATTTTTGCTGGAACTGTTTCTAAAAGATATTACATATTGAACAGGATTTGACCTTTTCTGATGATTCAGAGTTATCATCATGACCATCAATCACCATGAATAGCCACCACCTCCTTCCTCTCAGAGTGCAAACTGGAAAGTCTCACAAGCTAAAAGAAATGTTCCTTTTTACCCTGTCTACCTTGAATTTCTCTCTTAACTTTCTTTTTTTGAAAACAGCTTTATTGAGTTACAACTTATCCATTTAAATATGATTCAGTGGTTTTTAGTATACTCACATATATATGCAATCATCACCATGATCAAATTTAGAACATTTTCAAAAAGAAGCATGTACCCTCTAACTATTACCCTCCTTACCTTTTACCATCCTCCTACCCCCTGCCGCCCCAGCTCAAAGCAACACTAATCTACTTTTTGTCTCTTTAAATCTCCCTATTCTGGGCTTTCATATAAATAGAATCACATAATATATAGTCCTTTGTGATTAGCTTCTTTCACTCAGCATAATGTTTTCAAGGTTCATTATGTTGTTGCATGTATTAGTACTTCATTGTGCTTTATGGCTGAATAATATTCCATGTGTGACTATACCACATTTTAAAAATCCATTTGTCCATTGGTGGACATTTGGGTTGTTTCATTTGAATAATGCTGCTATAAACATTTATGTATGTTTCTCTGTGGACATAAACTTTCATTTCTCTTAGGTGTATACCTAGGATGAAATTGCCAGGTCATGTGATAAGTCTATTTAATCATTTAAGGAACTGCCAGATTGTTTTACAACGTGGCTACACCATTTTATGTCCCCACTAGCAGTATATGAGGGTGAAAGAATTGGAACCTCACCAACACTTGTTATCTGATGTTTTAATTCTAGCCATCCTAATGCATAGGAAGTGATATCTCATTGTGGTTTTGATTTGCATTTCCCTAATGACTAATGATATTGGGCATCTTTTTGTGTGCCTGTAACCATTTGTATATCTTCTTTGGGGAAATGTCTATTCAGACCCTTTACACACTAGTAACTGGGTTATTTGCCTTTTAATTATTGAGTTGTAAGGGTTCTTTATATATTCTAGTCACAAGCCCCTTACTAGATGTATCATTTGCAAGTATTTTCTTCAAGTCTATGGATTATCTTTGTGCTTTAAAAAATGCCGTCCTTTTCCCTTAATTTCCTTCTTTTCTTGTTGCCAGCCTATTTAAAAGAAGTTCTTATGTCCTTGTAGTCCACTTTGTCTCTTTCCCCATTCATTCCTAAAACCCCCTGCAATACAGCTTTGACACGAACCTTTTAATTCTGAAACTCTCTTACTAACACCAAACTCCTATTAGGGTCAACAAAGACTTCCTATTGTTAAATCCAAAGAGTTTTTAAAAAATGCTTGTTCTACTCGCCATTTGACATTGGCAATACTTAATCTTCATTTCTTTGAAAATTTCTCCTCCCCTAGCTTCCATGATATGATTTTCTCCATATTTTCCTCTTATAATAACAATTCCTTATTTTCCTCCCCTGCTCCTCTTATTCTTACACTTAAATGTTGATGTTCCCCAGAGTTTAATCTGTCATCATACTTACATATTCTTCTTGAATTGCCTTATTTATTTCTATGCCTTCAACTCCATTGATAATTCCCCACATGACTCTCCAGCCTTCACCTTGCTCCAATGTCCAGAACTGTATTTTTCACTGCCTATGAGTAGTTCCTTACTAATGACTTGAAAGTCCTACAGGCAGTTAAAACATGCCATTTTCAAAATCCAAAATAACTTCTCCCTCTAACTGTTTGTCTTCCCTTATTCTCATATCTTTGAGGCAAGGAAGCTTGCAATCACCCTCCATTAACCTTTTTCTTTATATTTTTCTCATGTTGGTCACCGTGCTGATCTCACCGTCTAAATATCTTTCTCATCTTCCCCATTTGCTTTCTCACTGCAGTCATTACCCTTCAACCAACCTTCAGAACCACTTATTAGGATTATTCCAGTAGTCCTATCTCGATTCCCTTCTTCTATCATCTATCCAATCTGTCTTTGTCACTTTGGCAAGCATTAACTTTCTAAAACAGAAACTTGATATTGGCCCCCTTTACATTAACTATCTTTAATGACCCCCTGTGACCAGGAGGATCAATCCAGACTGTTTTCTATGATGTTTCAGACCTTTAGTTTTTCCCCATCTGCATTTCTCCTGCTGTCTTGTCCATCTATCCCATGTCTCAGAAATTTTAAACTACTTCCTGCTCCCCATATTGCTGTATTCATTTTTCTATTGGTGTTTAACAAATTACCAGAAATCTAGTAGCTTAATATAACAGAAATTTATTATCTCACAGTTTCTGCGAATCAGGAATCTGGCACATTTTAGCTAGATTCTCCACTAAGGTGAAATCAAAGTGTCAGCCAGTTGTATCCTCAGATGGAAACGTAACTGGGGGAAAGACTCTTTCAGGTTGTTTGTAGAATTTATTTCCTTGTAGCTGTATGACCTGTTTAATTGCTAGCTGTTGACTGGGCACCACTCTGAACTCATAGAGGCAGCTCTCTGGTGCTGCCATGAGCCTACCCACAGTGTGGCAAAGAGAGGAGAATCTCTTTTTTTGAATCTCTTGACCTTTTTTAAGAGCTCGCCTTATTAGGTCAGACCCACCAACATAATCTCCATTTTGATTAACTTCAAGTTAACAAATTAGGGACCTTTATTACAACAGCAAACTTCCTTTTGATATATAATGCAGCATAATCATGTGAGTAATATTCCGTCACATTCACAGGCACATCCTGCTCATGCTCAAGGGGAAGGGAACATACAGGGCATGTTCAGCAGGTGTGGGAATCTTGGGGGGCATACTGGAATTTTGCCTAATATATGCAACATGCTCTTTCTCTCTCTCTTCTTTTTTTTTTTTTTTTTTTTTTGGTGTCTGGCCAGTACAGGGATCGAACCCTGAGCCTTGGTGTTATGGGCACCATGCTCTAACCAGCTGAGCTAACCAGCCAGCCACAACGTGTTCTTTCATTGCTCACCCCCTTTGCATATACACTCCCTTCTTCCTGTTATATCCATTCCTCCACTATTAATTTGAAAAGCCCTTGACTGGCTTTTAAGACCAACTTCAAATATTACTTATCCATTAAGACTTCAAGACAAATCTGTTTTTCCCTTCTTTGTATTCCCATTGCACTTCCTATCCCTATTATATCTGCTTATGTTTTTGCATTCTCAGCTGGCCTGTAAAATTTTCAATGACATTAACTTCCTTTTACTTGTCTTTGCTTTTCCAACCCCAGGCATGTATTAGATCCTTTTAACATGCGTGCTGAATAAATTAATCCATTTCTTTATTGTGCGGTAATGCCATGACAATCTCATAGACTTGCTGAAATGAATAGAGCTTTGACCACATTGCAATGTGTCCTTTGATTGACACTGTTAAGCCAGGTTTTGTTTTTCTGTTTGCTTATTTTTTTATTTGTTAGTTTATTCTCCTTTTCCCATTGTGTTATCAGTTTGTCAAATGACCCTGCTTCTTGGGGACCTGGCTGCAAAACAGCATCTCCTGAATTGTTGCATACAAGCTGGTAAGGACTGGGAAACAAACTAATTAAATATTTTAGAATTAAGGACAAAAAATGAGTTCAGTGGCTTTGATTCATTGTCAGAGAATCTCTTTTATGAGTATAATGCATGTCCAATGGCCCAGAGACTGCAAAATCATTTTTGACTATTTTTGTAGGCATTCTTCCAGGTACTTGTAAACCAGCTAGCAGAACTTGTTGAGAAAGTGATCTTTGAATAAATGAGGCCCAATTTTATGTCTACAAGATCAACTATTTTGAAATAAGTTTTAATAGGAGGTAGCTTTAAAGAGAGAACTTATCCACCCCTTTAGCATTCTGTTTACTTAATAGCAACTGAAAGCTTTTAATGAGTTTAACAGAAAGTCTTAAAATTGAAAATATGAACTCAACATATTTCCTTCACACTTAAATAATGTAATTTTCTTTTTCTGTCATTTCATTCATTGGGTCTCCCAAGCAGAGAGGTAAAATCACAAATGTGTATTTTAGAATCAGGCACCGAGTCCCCAGGAGACCACAAAAAACCAGAAGTCAATGAAACAGTCCTGAGGGGAAAAAGCTACAAATTTGGAGTTGCCTGAGTTCTATACTTTCAAGGGCTACAATAGCAACTTGCCAGGCGTCTGAGGGCCACACTTAATTTGCACATAAATTTATATAAAATTTTAAATTGAGTATGCATATGCAAGCTTAGCCCTTGCTTGCATGACTAATGGAGATGACTTGCTGGCTTTCATCAGTTGTGAAAACCTCAGGATAGATAAGCTTCATCCCCAGCTTTCCTATTATGCAAAAATGGTACCTCTGGGAATTTAGAAATTCATTCACTTTAAAATAAATATACTGGTTGCATTCTAGGGCCTGCTTATTGCTTTTCCAATTGCCTGTTTAATGTAAAACATGCTTCATAGATAGCATTGATGAGACACCCCCAGGAACCAAATATAACATTTGTATCAGGTTTAGATAAGGGAAAATTGTGATTCTCTTCTATGTCTAGGGACAAAACTTCAGTTTGGTTTGATATTATTCTGGGACCACAGCTTTTCAAAGACATATCTTATTGAATGAGATCTTTGTCTTTTTTTTGGTGAGTGATAGATTGGGCTGGATGTTCACTATGTGTAGATAGCAATGACACTTGTAATGTTTTTGAATAACAGATCTAATAAGGAAGCAGGTACTCAACTTTTACATTCTGCTGCCATCAAGAAGACACATAGCATTAGGAAACAAGATAACCATAATTCAAAGGATTTACATGGAGTGAGGAAGAAAATGGCTCAAGGGACATCCAACTTAGGTTGCTTTCTTCTTGCTAAAAGTTGGGAAGATTTGTAAAACCCTATTCAGTTTAGTAATCTAGTAAAGAAAGCATTTGATAATAGGGATTATATGAATACATTCTTACAAAGAGAGTAAACCTCCAATGTTTCAGTATTAAATGTGCCTGTGCAATATGAAACAAGAACAGAAATAGCTGAAACCACAAAAAACGGAGTTGATCAAAGCCAAACGTTGAGCAACTACAGACATAAAACCTAGAAATTCTCTACAATCTATATGTCAAACATGTTGAAATTTAAGAATAGAGAATACCGTCACTGGAATGTGAATGCTTTGAGAACAAGAACCATATCTAACTTGTTCACCATGTTATCCTCACTACCTAGTCCACTGTGAGCACATACAGGCACACGTTAAATCTTTATTGAATGAAAGAATGATGGAAGATCTGATGTGTAACATTGTGACTCTGTATGAGTCTTGGACTAAAATATGTGGTGACAAAAGTGAATCAGTAGATAATAGAGTATCAACATGAGATATGACAGGACTCAAACCCAAAACTGGAGAGATATTTTCCCATTCCTAGTTAAGTATCTTATCTTCTCTAGAGAAGTGGGATTGATAATGATTGATAAATTCATATTCCAATGATGTCTATATATGTTATTTGTAGTTAATATTTGTTTAATTCAGGCATATTTAAGTTAACAGTAGAATATTCTACAATATTGCTTTAGTCCTTTTTTAAAATTATTATTATTTTTTCTTTTTTTTTTTGGTAGGAGAAACACACTACCACTCAGCCTCTATAGTATGGTTGGCAGCCCTGTGAACTTCTTTTTTAAGGTAGCATGTTATGCAGTCCTTTTCTAAATTCACATAAAGTCTTGAAAGCATAACCACACTTGTTTTTAGTCAATAGTATTTGAACTTGAGTAAATCAAATGACACTTTCCTTGGGATTCTAGTGGCCAGAATATAAAGATAGAATAAGAAGAAGTCTTCTCATGATGATTTCTAAAAAGAGCCTGTGTATGGGTATAATTTTTCACAGGCTGATCTCTATAAGTTTAATCAGGATAATATAAGCAGAACACAGATCTATACCTGTAGACCCTATAATGTTAATGAAATAATTGAACAATTTTGTTTCCTTGAACGAGTACTTCCGGGAATTTGATAGTGGGGTGGACCATAAAAAGAGTAGTTTTAGAGCAAGTGCGTTATAACAAGTCGAGTGACATATAGACAATTCGCTAGATTGAGAAACAGGAGACCTCTGCAACTACCTGTGTAACTTTTGCTAAGGAGTCATTTAATCTCAGGAAGCCTCAGTTTTCTTGCTGTAAAATGATGGTCGTACTACCTAATACTGAACTTCTCCTCTAGCTCTAACATTCTCAAACTCTAAGCCTGATTTTGTGGTTGTCGTGTTGTACTGCTGTCTCACCCAGTGAGCCTATGATATATTCTTGTAATTCTCTTGCTTTTATGCTTGGAAAGGATAGAAAACTACAGGATCATCCAAAGGCCTGGATTGTTTTTCACATGTTTGATGACTATCTTTTTGAGTTAAAGTTGGGTTTGTGGTTATATAACTTATCTAGACCTTTAAAGAATAGGTGTAAGCAAAAACTGGGCAGATGTAAAAACAGGTTCCTAGTAAGTCTTGTTAAAGATGGAGCAATAATGCTACCAGTATTGGGAAACTACCAGGTTGGGAGCCAATGAGCACATATTGTTGAGTATGAGATGTTGAACAGATCCATCTATTGACAGTAAAGAGTTTACAAAGGCCTCTGAAATCAGCCTCATATGCAAAAAAGCAGAAAAAAAAATAGAGTGTCTTTTTTTTGTCAAATTTATGTATAATGAAAGAAGAGGATTAGTATATTGTAGAGGTGGTTTAAATATTTCACTTACTTCCCAAGATACATTAAAAGTGATAAACCACCCTAGAAGAATGAAGAAGACTATGTTATGGAAACATCTGTGCCCAAGAATTCTGGATTCTGAGATATGATTATTCCATAGGCCCTCACCCTGCTAAACTGATTTCAACACTATACACAGCTATGTCATCAAGGGCCTTGGAATAAAATGTTTAAAAGCTTCTAAAGATGCTTTGTGAATGCAACGGACAATGAGATGTTTATTCTGGAATATTGCACTGGAAAATTCAGTTACTACTTGGTAATGGATCCATTTCTGAATTTATTTTGTTTTTTATAGCATACATACCATTTCCTTGAAAGCTGAAAGAATAAGATGTATTTCTAACAAAGTTCTAAGAGAAAAGATCACCAGAAAACAAGTCTGCCCATTTATTTTGCCACAATACTTTCTGTCTTTGGAACTGGAGTTCCAATTTACTGGTAGGATCCCTAAGAGAACGTTAGCCTTCCTGCTCAGATTTTTAGCCGTTCCATTTGTCCTATATTTTCTGTTTACGCATACCACTCAACACAAAACTCCCATCTAAAAATATAGTGTAAGGTCACTGTGAGATTTCAGTAAAAGTAAGTTAAATTGAGCTACAAACGTCCCTTACTGGCAGAGTATACTCTGTCCTTCAGTAAACCGATCTGCCTTTTAAAATGATTTTTCCCAAACCTCCTGTTGTAATTATTTCTTGTCCTTCCCTTAGGGGCTATTGCTAGCAAAAGACCATAGCAACCTTTTATATATTTATAAACTATGTTTTTAGATACAATAAAGCTTCTGGTGCTGTCAGCTAAACAAAGAGCCAAAACAGCTGCCATGTCTTCCACCCTCTGAATTTGAATGAGATGTTTGTCCCTAAAAATTCTGAAAAGAACATGAAAAAAAGATGTCTGCTAATAGCCAAAGTAATTTTTCTAAGTAATACCAAAGGTATAGCACCTTTGATTCAGGAGACAGCACGAAGTCATTACCTATAGCAAAGTGCAATGTCTTGTGCTATGAGCACTAACGTGCTTTGAGAAAAGCTGATCTGGAAACTTCCTCCACAAAAAAGTGAGATAAATTTTGGAAATGCTGCATACCAAATCCTCTTTTTCTAGTGTCATAATGCATATTAGTATACTAAAAACTCTGCGAAGTCCTGTCCCAAAAAGACCCATGTAACTTTGCTTAAGCCTTTATGAAAACTTACCTTATCAGTTTTCCTCATAATAACCTGTTATTGTCCCAAGGAACTATTTTTCTACCAATCATGTCCCAGGAAATGCTGTCTTCTCCTTTGTGTAAATGAAACATAAATGGCCGCAGTATTCCTTATGTGGACAAAATACTATCAAACTTGCACGAAATGATAAAACATTACTGCCATTCTTTTCATGGCCTAGGTTGCCTTTTTCTCCTAAGGAAAAAAATAACTGATAACTCAGGGTTTATTCTAAATCTCTCCATTCCCCCAGTAACCTCCTGATTAAAGATCACTAGTGCTTAACAATTAGTCTTAGAACTCTTGAGCCACTCTCTTTCCCATCCTCGTCTGCAGATCCCTACCAGGTGTGATTTTAAGGGGTGCCAGATTAATGGTGTGTTTTATTACCAATAACGATAGTAGCAGCAACAATATGAAAAATAATGATACAGCTTTAAGATCAACTATCTTTTAGGGGGAATGGAGAATATGTAAAAAATCTCCATCTAGTGCTCTTTGCTCTTCCCATAGACAGAATAGAACATGAAAGTAATTTCTGAAAGAAGATAAAGTTTGAGAAGTAACTCAAACAAAGTATGCCTGTTGGAAAGGTCTAGTCACTGCTTGAGCTATTGTGTTACTACAAGTATATTTGAACAGACTTCTCATTTTCTTCACCTCTAATTATTTCTAATTTCTCTTATGTTCTTATGATTGTTGAGGATGTGAGTAATGCCTTGTAGGAAGCTGGTGAGCTGGAATAATATGACTTCATGTTGAGCTGAAGGTGGAAGGCAGAGAAGAGAGTGACAATAATTATTTTATTGCTAAAATTTTGAAAGCCTTCCAAAATATGTTTATTTTGCAACTTTTGATATCCAGAAGCCAAATATCCTCTGGAATTGCCTTCAGACCTTTGGACAAAAGCAGAGTACAGTAATTGTTTCAAATGGCATTGAGGAGTTTAGGTCTCTTTTAGAAGATCAAATGCTCTGTTTGAGGATGCAGACTTTAAAAGTTCTCATTAGACCCTCTATTTTTTAAAAAATGGCACTTGAATCCTTATGTATTTGTTTGCCTATCTTTGGAATTAGGCCCTGTGGATCAAAGGCATAAAATAAGGTAGAGTATATTAAAAATCCTACTTCTATGACTATGTCCATGGGGTCTATGTTAATATAAAATACTTACAAATATATACATTTACTATGGGCTATTTCTATATTCAATGATACCAAAAGCTTATACGTTCAGAATTCATAAATCAAGTACCTTCCTTCAAATCATTTTAATTGAATTAGAGCATCAGGGATGTGTGTTTTCTAAGCTGATTATTGAATTTGGTTTAAGTAATCTTGGCAGAAAGTTGTCACCTTCCAATATTTTCTTCCACCTAGCTGAAAACAAGCCAGAACATGCCATTTCCCTGATTAAAAACCAGCAGACCCGCACTCTTGTTTTCAAGGGAGATTGTATAGTGACAGGTTAATTGTTCAGACACTGGCCATGTGACCATCATGTTTTCGTTTGTGGACTGGGTATAATAATACTTCCCCCACAGTATTGCCATAAGTATTGCTGTAAAATTAGGGGTTACATGTAAAACAATCAGCATGAATTATGTATTTATTCAAAATACTATTTTTTTTTAATCAAGCCATGCTTCTTGCATTTACTAATTTTGGTCTCCCAGCCAGGAGTGTCTTCTTCCTACTTATGAACTTCTGAATAGCTTTTAAGTCTCAATCAAATTTTAGCTTCCTTTCTGAACTTTTCCTTAATGTCTCCTCATAGAATTAATTGTTCCCTTTTTTCTGGGCTCCTATAGCCAACTTACAAATATATATATGTTATTTAACTTTTACAAAATATCTATTATATGTGAGACACCATGCTAGCCACTGGGGATATAAATATGAATATAATTTGATTTTTGTTCTTCATATTTTGCAAGTCTTACATATTACTGAAGACTTTGATCTCTCCCATCAGACTGTGAACTGAATAAGACATGGTTCAAGCCTTATTCATCTTTGCACAATTAACACAGTGCACATCACATAGAAGTATTGACAAATGTGGCCTGAATTGAGTTGAGTTTAGCAATAATGGATCGTCACTCACTCTCTTTTCATATAACTCTATGCATGGTTGAAGCATGTATATGAAAACAGGCCAAGATGATTCTGTGGCCTGGCAGGGCCCTGTACAGGGCGTGGAAGTCCAGGTCATTTTCGGTATTACTCTAATGCAGATGGCCATTGGCTGAACCCCTCTTTCAATCATACTGCTCTCTAAGGAAGACAGAATATCCTTTCTTGGAATGAAGTACGGTGATATTCCACCTTTTAATTTCTTTTGTCATTTTTTCCAAATTGTATCTAGCTCTCTATGGTCTAAAACAGTGTTCATCATAAATTCCAAAATGTAGCACAAACTTCCTCTCCCACACCCATCTACTAGGCCTCTTCTAGAACATACCCTATGTTCAGTTTAAGTTGAGTATAACAAAACCCTGTTATTCACTTTAAATAGGAAACGGATGGCATTGAAATTACATGTTTTATTTTAGTTTCAAATATAAATGTTTTATCAAAACCATAAAATCTCCATGGCAGTTTATTTTCACACACTCTGGCAAGCCAGTAGAATGAGTAAAGAGATAAATGAATGTTGAATCACACTTTCAAGAATTAATCCAATCAACCTTTCCAACCCAATGATTGGGAGGAAGATCTTTAATAACTTTTTGGTTTTGAAATATAAATGCAACACGGTCCACGTCAAAAAAATATCAGAGAATATCCCTTGAAGAATGGATTAAAAAGGGAGGTCTCAAGAGATCCTGGAAGTGACTCTTTGGGGAGAAAAGGAAAAGCAAAAGCAAAACAAAAACCAACAAAAAACACAATAGAAAGAATATTGCAATAGCAAGGGAAAGAAACTAAAGCCTCTGTATTCGTTTGTTAGGATTGCCATACCAAGTACCACAAACTAATTGGCTTAAACAAAGAAATTATTGTCTCACAGTTCTAGAGGTTAGATGTCTGGCCAACGTGTCAACATGTGGGTTCCTTCTGAGGACTGTGAGGAAGAATTTGTTCCATATCTCTCTCCTATCTTCTGGTGGTTTTCTGGCAATCTTTGGCATTCCTTGGCATGTATAAACATCATCCTGATCTCTGCCTGTATCTTCACATGGCATTTTCCATATGTATGTGTGTTTGTGTGTGTGTGTGTGTGTGTGTGCCTGTGTCTGTGAGTCTGTGTGTGTGTATGTCTGTGTCCAAATTTCTCCCTTTTATAAGGACACTGGTAATAATGGATTAGGGGTTTACCCTACTCAAGTATGACTCATCTAAACTTAACTAATTACATTTGCAATAATTCTATTTCAAATGAGGTCATATTCTGAGGGATGGGAGGGTGGGGTTAAGATTTCAATAGATGAGTTTTGGAAGGACACAGTTCAACCCATAACAGCCCTTTTTTCTTTTGCAAATAAAGAGAGTTCATGTTGTTTGTGAGACTTTGAAACACATGTCAGTGGGGATTCAGTCCAAGACTAGGGAAGTCAAGAAGTCAAGAAGAGACTATGAAATAAAAAGTGTAGGAGTGGATTTTGATAATATCATCGAGAAGGCAACCACAATGACCAAGAAAATCCATGCAGAAGAATCTCTACCAATTGTAACTGCCCCAAGGGAGTCCTCTCACTGTGCTATGAGTGCCTGACACATTACTATAGAATGGATTTAATAAGTGAATAAAATACTAAGTTGATCTTACTTGACCTCTCAGGCTTATTTGCTTCAATGGTTCACTTGCTCTTTGGTGACACAACTCTGAATTTTTTGGCTTGCATGGCAACTCAGCATGTGCAGAATATCACACATAAGTTATCACCTTCCAAATACTTAGTTCAGTGTCTTAGGCATTTATAATCTTGATCTTATTCAAATACCCACTGAAAGCTAATGACTCCTATATCAGTTTTGAATTTATTCAGCTCTTAACAATATAAAATCTCATTAATAATAAAGTACTTATGGATTTTATTTATCTCATGTAAGAGGAAATATAGAGAAGTATTTTAGTGATACCAACACAAACATTGGCTTCTTCCATCTTTCTGTTCTTCTCTACCTAGCTTGCAGGCCATTGTCTTTCCACTGTTGCCAAAATGGATACAAAACAGCTGCTATACCTGCAGGCTTTATGATCTCATTACAGATAGGAGAAGGAAAGAGGAAGTAGTGAAAGAGCAGACGGACAGGGAAATGACAGCCAAGTCCATGTCTTTTGCAGTAAAGATTGCAAGCACTTTCTTAAAACCCCCCAATTAGCAAATTTCCAATTACAGCTCATTAGGACTGTGTCATATGACATGCATGGCTCCATAGTTAGGTAAAGGTAGATGAAATCATATTTTCCACTCTGAACACTCTCTTGAATTCCCAGGCTTTATGATCTCATTACAGATAGGAGAAGGAAAGAGGAAGTAGTGAAAGAGCAGAAGGACAGGGAAATGACAGCCAAGTCCATGTCTTTTGCAATAAAGATTGCAAGCACTTTCTTAAAACCCCCCAATTAGCAAATTTCCAATTACAGCTCATTAGGACTGTGTCATATGACATGCATGTCTCCATAGTTAGGTAAAGGTAGATGAAATCATATTTTCCACTCTGAACACTCTCTTGAATTCTTTCTTAGACTCCAGATCTGTATAGCTGGCTACACCTGGATGTCTCAGAGGCAACTCAAACACCACAGATCAGACTGAACTCCCCTTCTACCCACATTGCTTCTCTATAGATAGTCTTCATTCTAGTAAACACCTAAGATAGCATTCTAAGTATGATGCTCAAATCTTCTTCTACACACTATGTTTAATTGATAATCTAGTCTTACATATTCTGCCTCCCAAATATCTCTTGAACTTTCTCTTTCCCTCTATTTCAATTGCTCTTGCTTTAGTTTTGGCTGTCTTATCTCTTGCCTAGAAGATTTCTACCCACATTGCTTCTCTATAGATAGTCTTCATTCTAGTAAACACCTCAGATAGCATTCTAAGTATGATGCTCAAATCTTCTTCTACACACTATGTTTAACTGATAATCTAGTCTTACATATTCTGCCTCCCAAATATCTCTTGAACTTTCCCTTTCCCTCTATTTCAATTGCTCTTGCTTTAGTTTTGGCTGTCTTATCTCTTGCCTAGAAGATAATCAGGAAGTGACAAATGTTTCTTCCGATCATAGTTCATTGACAAGAACTACTCATACTGTCCCACCTAAGATGTGTGTCTTTTCAGTGTCTAGAGAAAGGAATACCAGTGATAATCCCACCACATAGACTGATAGTGGAGGAAATTGGTGGCACTTTGTGAGCCCTAATAGATGATCTGACACTTACCTTAGAATGTGCAGGTTTTCGATACCTATTACTCTCAGCTTGAAAGCATCATTCAAAACTCTGGAATAGAAAATATCCCATTTCAACATCCTGTTCACTTTCATGCTCTCACTTTCACTTGCAATATATTTCCTTCTTTATCTGAATAGTTCATACTTTTCTTTTATTTCAAAATGACCTAAATATATTTCCTATGAGGTATCTTCTGAACCTTTGTTCCAGCCAAAGTTAGATGTTCTCTCCATTCCACTTCCCCAGCATCTTGTACGTAAATTCATTAGAGCAATTATCATATTATACAGTAATTATATGTTTCCATATCTGTCTCTCCTCCTAGAATGTAAATTCCTCAGAGAAGGAAACCAGTTTCATTCATCTTTGTAATTCCTAGAGACTTGCATAGTACCTAGACTGTTACTTAATGAATGAGTCAACTGAATCAATGAACTTATTGAATGAATAAATAAACATAATTTAAATGATTAGAATCCATGGTTAGAGTTTGCCTCTAGGGAGGTTCAGGGATCACTTAATTTCCTGATTCTTCATAGAGATTATGATGTCAGAAATTTATTATTTTTCATTTTTTTGTTTTTGTTTTTTCCTAGGTATATTTTTTTAACATTTACTTGTACATATTTGTGGGCTACAGTGGGTTGTTTCAATACATGCACATACTGCACAATGATTCGCTTGGGGTAGATGCTATCTACCCTAAGAAATTTACTTTTTATTGTTAT
>NW_007730147.1:236331-245861 GCF_000696425.1 Galeopterus variegatus
TTTTCCTTTTTGTCTTTTTTCATGTCCGGCAACGGATTGCAACCCTCAGTGTCACGTCCATACCGGACCGGGACCGGCAACGGGATCACAACCCTCAGTGTTGCACCCGCACCTCGCTCAGCCAGTGAGCAGCCGGTCTGTATATGGGATCCGAACCCTCGGCGGGAGCACCGCCGCACTCCCAAGCGGCGCACTGTAGCAGTGTGCCACCGGGCCGGCACACAACTTATGTTATTTTAATTTAGTTAAAAATATGTATTGAGTTGTCTTCTAGGTCCTAGAGATAAAGTGAACATTTTTTTCTGCTTTCACCAAAACTTATATTTTATTAAGGAAAATAAACAATTAGGAGGCAATCAGAATTTAGTGCAGTAGATGATGGATGTAGTAAGTATATAAATTTGGGATACCATGGAGGCACATAGAAGGACCTCTTGACCTGGATGGATTTGGTTATCAGGGACTATATTCCAGAGAAATAGGCATCTAATTTCAGTTCTGAAAAGCAAGGTAAAAAATTGTCAAGCATATTGAAATGTGCCATTCCAGGCAAAAAGATATGTATTTTTGCCTGGAATGGCACATGTGTCTCAGAGGCTTAGGCACAAGAGAATAAAATTTCACACTTAGAGGAACTGAAAGTAGCTCTTGTCTGGACTAGAGTATGAAGGTACAGAAACAATTTCATATCTTTTTGTAAGTCAAGCAGACATCCTTTTGCTCTTACTCTAAAAATAAGCAGTTGTTGGGCCAAGCCCGTGCCACACTCGGGAGGGTGCGGCGCTGGGAGCGCGGTGGTGCTGGGAGCGCGGTGGCGCTCCCGCCGTGGGTTCGGATCCTATATAGGAATGACCAGTGCGCTCACAGTGCTCACTGGCTGAGCGCGGTGTGGCCAGTCTCAAAAAGGACCAAAAATAAATAAATAAATAAGCAGTTGTTTGAGCAACTGACCAAAAATCATTATGTAATGCAGTGATCACAAAGCTTGTATGCAGGATTTATAATTATTAATTGTGCCTTTCCAATAGTATATTGATTTTTTCTATTATGTTTTATGGTCATTTAGGAATATCTCAGTATCTTTGGGTAGCATACCGTTTTAAAAAGTCAGATTACATAGTTACATCAGTGAAAATGATAGAGTAAGACTTCTAAAAATATTTTCCTCCATAAAAAATGAGTAAAAATGGTCAGAATCAACCTTTCTGAAACTCTGGGAATTAACCAAAGCTTACAAAAATTCAAAAAGTATTTTTCAAGAAAATGGGTGAATCTCAGTAAGAACAGTGAGACTTGTGACATTTTAACTTGCCCTATTCCAATTTTCCCTTCCCCAACTCCATGGTCTTTGAAGGCTAAGAGCCCACAGTCACAGTGAAAACCAGCAATCTGGCAGTTACTGTAGGAAAAGAAATGGTATGAAGCTCCTTCAAAGTCCCATTACCAGAGTTTTTATTATTTGACCTATCTGGTGGTTTCCTGGAAGACCCCACTTGCAAGGATGCCTTTATTTTACCTAAATCTGAGCTCACTTAGTGTGAGAAGTCTTTATCTCTGGCATGGTTGCCAAAAACAAAAACAAAACAAAAACTAGACAAACAAAACCAGATGCAATTGTCTGACAGGATGGATCTCTTAAGAGGTGGATAAAACTTAGAGAAAACAAGAGGTCAAGAAAAATGTTTAAAAATAAGAATTTGAGAATAAATGTCCAAAGAGGGCTTTGTAAAGCTCTGACGTATTCCTGATAATCTAGATGGCCACACACATGCATAGGGCTTTACCATTCACAGAGCTATATACATGCCAAGGAAAGACTGAGAAGTCTCTAAGCTTTTATCTTTGGCTAACCTTGAGGTTCTGCACAAACTGAAAGTTAAGGCTAAGGCAGAGTTACAAAATCTTCGGGTGAGTGTTGAAGACATGCTCTAGATACATATACAGAGCCCCTTAGCAAAGACTGGGAGACATATTGGTTCTAGGCATTTAAGGAAATCTCTGTCCAATTATTAGCCAGCCACTAAGCTGACCAAGCAGAGGCTTCTGTAACAAACATGACAAAGATACACTTTCTAGAATTAACTCAGAAAAGTCATTAAACAATCAAAGAACACACTGCAACAGCAAACTGTGGGGAGAATGGCAAAATCTGACTTTGAGAGATGCTACCTTTGAGACAAGCTAAGAAATAAAACAATACCACCTATACCAACACAAAAGAACAATAAATAGTAAATGACCAAGAAGTAGCCCAAATTTTGGACTTACTATACAAAGACTTTGATATCATATGCTTGACAATTTTCACCTTATTTTTCAGAGCTCAAATTAAATGCTTATTTCTCTAGGGTATAGTCCCTGATGACCAAATCCAACCAGGTCAAGAGGTCCTTCTATGTACCTCCATGGTATCCCAAATTTATATACTTAATACATCCATCATCTATAGCACTAAATTCCAAATGCCTCCTAATTGTCTATTTTCTTTAATAAAATATAAGTTTTGGTGAAAGCAGAAAAACTGTTCATTTTATCTCTAGGACCTAGAGGCTCTGTTCATTTTTCTTCATTCTTCTTCTGTTCCTCATACTGGATAATCTCAGTTGACCTCAAGATATGAAATTGTTTCTGTACCTTCATACTGTAGTCCAGAGGAGGTACTTTCAGTTCCTCTGGATGTGAAATTTTATTCTCTTGTGCCTAAGCCTCTGAGACACATGTGCTGTTCCAGGCAAAAATATGTATCTTTGGTTTAAAAAAAGACCAAGGTATTAAAATAGTACTCTGGAAAATATCTATTTAACACAAGGAGGCAGTGATGAAGGAATTAAAGGAGAAAAAAGACATGACATATAGAAAACAAATAGCAAAATGGCAGACACTACTCATTACCCTATCAGTAATTACACTAAATTAAAATGGATTAAATTCTCAAATCAAAAGGCAGAGGTTGGCAGAGGGAATATGAAAATATACGCTATCTACAAGAGACACATTTGAGATTCAAAGGCAAAAATAGGTTGAAAGTGAAATGATGAAACACATATACCATGCAAACATAACCAAAAGGGAGCTAGAGAGGCTATACTAATATCAGAAAAAGAGACTTTAGAAAAAATTGTTACTGTAAACAAAGAAGGACATTTTATAATGGTAAAGGGTCAATATGTCAAGAAAATCTAAGAATTATAAACATATGTATACCTAACAAAAGAGCTGCAAACTATGTGAATCAAATACTGACAGAAATGAAGAGAGAAATAGACAATTCAATAATAATAGTTAGAGACTTCAATACCCCACTTTCAATAATGGACAGAACTAGGTTAACAATACAAAGATCAACAAAGAAATAGAAGACTTAACACTATGAAACAACTAGACCTAACAGATATCTACAGAACACTCCACCAAATAACAGCAGAATATATGTTCATCACAAGATAATCCAATTTAAAAATGGGCAAAGGATCTGGATAGATATTTCTTAAAAGAGGAAATAAAAATGGACAAAAAGCACATGAAAAGATATGTGATGGTCCTAGTCACTAAGAAAACTGCAAATCAAAACCATAATGAGATACCACTTCACACCCACTAGCATGGCTATAATCAAAAAGACACAACAAGTATTGGTGAGGATGTGGAGAAATCAGAACTCTCCTACACTACTGGTGGGCATGTTAAGTGAGCCACTTTGGAAGACAGTCACCCTAGGCCTCAAATTACCATGAGGAAATTTGACCTTGCCCAGAACCAACTTTCACAGCCAATGAGGCATCTTTCTTGGGCAAGTCTGCATTCATGAGAAAACACTGAGAATATTTGTTGAGTTATACTTTTGCTTTATATACATAATCATTTTCAGATTATTTACCTTTCAAAAGAGTCCTCAAATCTGACCACTTCTTTCTAGTTTGGCCCTGTCCTTGCCTAGGTTACTGCAACAGCATCCTGTCTCCCTAAATCCAGTTTTGTCCTTCTCTAGTCTACGCTCTTTCTGAAACAGGAATGCCATGTTATTTTCCTTCTTTAAGAGCATAAAATCCTCAAATATTTTCTGCTAGTTTTCAGGCTAGAGTTCAAATTTCTTAACATGGCTTCATGATCCACCCCTTCTACACCCTCTATAACTTTATTTCAAGCCACTCTCCGAACCTTCTTCAGTTCCTAGAGGAATATTCAATGATCAATGATCAATATCCTTCCTCTTCTTTTCAGTTAAACATATTTTTTAGTGAAATTTCAACTCCCATTTATTTTATTAACTGTAATTTTGAGATTTCCTTGCTCTGGGGATTACAGAATGAATATTTAACTTATTCATTCTGTAATCTTATCATAATTGACTTTAGATTAACATTGACTTATTTCCAGTAAATACAGCAATGTTGCAAATTTGCAAGTTTCTGTCCCCTCCCTCAAATCAAGCTGCCTATTCTGGTGGCAAAACTGCAAGTTTTGAGGTCAGTTTCAAGCTACTAAAATTACAGTTGTTACCAACTGAGTTGTGGTGGGTGAAGAATGTGAGAAATCCCAGCAAATAGATCACACACTCCCACATTCTTACCTGAACCTCTAGGACCTTTTCAACAACAAATGTTTCTTAGTTTATTTTCTATCTGTAATCAACAAGAAGTGGTTGTTTTGCCAATTCTGTTCAGTTTTGTCTTTTTGGGGGGAGGGGGAGGATTGCCAACCTCACAGTACTGTAAATGGAAGTCCCAATTGCCTGTTCACTTTTAACCTTACCTCCACTTTTCTTTCACCAGGGCTTTCAGGTGTTCATGCGTGTTATTTAGTGATGAAAAAAAAAATCTATCTAATTAGATAAGCCTGTTTCCTAGTATACAAATTAATAGGCCTGACGTAGGGGAAAAGAATTAATTTCTAAACCTATTTTGTGCATATTTGCTATAACTAAATGACTAAATGATTAAGCTTATTAAACAATAAAGACAACTTCTTGGGTGTCATGATATTTTTGGCATTCTCATATGCCCTTTTATGGCTTCTATATTCATTTGCTAATTGAGTTTAGGGAATATTTTCCATTTACAAATATAAAGTGAGGGGAAAAAAGAATTGAAATGTGTTGGTCTAGAGTACCTTCAATAAAATATTTTAGTATTCAGCATGAATATCCATAGTCTTTATACTTTTAATCAAGCAGGTGAATCTTAAAAAGATAAGACATTACATTTATAACATTTCACCCACTGTAATGAGAAAACACTATTAGGTGGAAAAAAAATCAATATAATCATTTTACTAGAAAAAAAAATGGTGATTAAAGTTCTTACAGCATCTTCATCTGAGAATGTAGTGGAGAAGTGTCCACATAATGACAATTTACTACATATTTTCAGCAATCTTTTTGTGTAAGACAACCAATAACAAACTGGGAAAAGAAAACTTCAAAAATTTTATACCTTGGCTACTATAAACTAAAGAAATGTAATGACAATTTACTACATATTTTCAGCAATCTTTTTGTGTAAGACAACCAAAAACAAACTGGGAAAAGAAAACTTCAAAAATTTTATACCTTGGCTACTATAAACTAAAGAAATGCAATTTGTTAGAAAAAATAATCTACATACCCAGGACAAAGTCTTTAAAAGACTTTCCAAATTCACGAGTTTCATAAACATCATCTTTAATGGGGAAACCTGATGACAAGAGACGTGAGATGTGTGCAAATGCAGGTGACGACTTGAAAGGAATCCCAAAGCGTTTTGCACCAAACACATACAAAGTCAGTGGAAGGGAGGCTAGGCATTGTGCTGAGCTGAGTAAAAACACTGAATATATTTATACACATTGATACATTATGTCATTCAGCCTCCACACCAAACCTGTGGGACAAGCAGCACTTTGTGGCACATTTTCAGTGAGGGAGGGATTAGCAGGGACCTCCCACCTTCGGAAACTCTGCCTAGTGCCATGGGAATGTTCTTGGCTTGCATGGAGAAGGTAATCCGAAGCTGCTCTTAGGCCACAAGCATTGCAGTTAGCAGTAATTACCTGGAAACTCAGCAGAACGATAGAGTTTAAAGAAGCTTCCACAAATGACTCAGTTTTTCCTAGAGAATTTCTCAAGCACTGGAAAAAAGGTAGCTTATTATATGTAAACATTGCTAAGGGTGTTTTTGTGCAAGAGTGAAGAGTGAAATGTTTGGGTGGTGGGGACATGAAGGGGACTGCAAGACAGGACCCACACAGGAAGGAAAGGATGAAAGAGCAGCCTGCACTGGCAGGCCAGGGCAGCTGACTGAGAGGAGCCTGGGGACCCTGAAGCAAAGCCATGTAAATAGAACTCCCAGAAAAGTGTTTGGAAATACAGAGCAAGGCGACAGCCTCAGAGAAACATCCAGAAATTTCAGGAGGGAATTAGGTTACACCTCAAAAATAGATGTCAGAAAGGTGGAGATGCCAGAAGGGTAAAAATCACTGCTCAGTGATGATGACCCCCAAAGGTGAAAAGATTCTTTTCTGGAAACAGCTGCTGGCCAGATGTTTCAGAGCAATTGGCAAATACCATTCAATCCTCCTTCTCCAGCCCCAGCCAAGGAACCCCACCAGAACTAAAATTCTCCATCGAAGGCTCCCCAAACCTCAAGTTTCGGTGCCTCTAATTCTGCCAGTTTTTCATTTGGGAATTTGTTATTCATTCTCAATGAGGAGTTTCTTGAAAGATCAACAAACTCTATCCTCACTAATGTGACTCACCCTGGGAATGCTGAGGGGAGCCAGGTCCCCCTGGGCTACATGTTATCTGGGCTCCCCACGGTGGCCTTGGACTGCCTCCCAGGGGTGGTGCCAATGGGAAGCCTCCAAGCAGCCTCCAGAGAGGAGTCAGTTCTCAGAGGAGGTTGCTCTTATTGGGGACAGATTCCAAGGCATGTCTCATCACCATGTCACAGTGATGGTGTCTGCTATAGACTAAATGCTGTCCCAACGTCACTGGAGCTTAAATCACCACTGTAACTGTTGAGGGTGGGAAAATCCTATTATGGTAATTGAAACGTGGGGACTTGAAGAGGTGATTAGATTGCAGAACATGCCTACTGAGTGGATTAAGAATGGTGGTCATGGGCTTGGTTGTGAGGGCTTTAAAAAGATAGTGAATGAGATTAGTCTCTCTGCTCTCTTTACTCTACCACTTTCACAGTGTGATACCCTGCCATCACTGAAGCCACCACCAAAGAAAACCCTCACCAGATGTGTTCCTTGGACTTTGGACTTCCTAGCCTCCAAAACTGTAAGCAATAAATTTCATTTTCCTGCAAAGTGCCCAGTTCCAGGTATTTTTTTATAAGCAACAGAAATGGACCAATACAGTGGCTCTTGTTGGGATGGCCTCCCATTGGCAGTAGCAGCACAGTCTTCTGTCAGCACCGTTTACAGGGCCAGCGTTGTTTTCCTGAGTCTCTTGCTGACAGGTGGGTAGGAACAGTTAAAGCAGCACCTCAGACTGCTGCACACGGCAGGGTCCCAGCTGAGCATTTTAGTAGGAGTCACCCTACACCAATCTGTAACTGAACTTGTTTAACAGCCTGTATAGGTACAATGAGTGACAAACATAAACAACAGCACATGCTTCCTTTCCCTCACTTAAGGCCATCGAAGCTGAGAGCCACTGCTTCTCTCCTGGTTTAGTGTATGCACTCATGAGGATGCTCCATCAGGGGACAGAGCTTGTGCTTCCTTTCCCTCACTTAAGGCCATCGAAGCTGAGAGCCAATGCTTCTCTCCTGGTTTAGTGTATGCACTCATGAGGATGCTCCATCAGGGGACAGAGCTTGTCACTCCCTCAGGCCAATGCCCACACTTGGCAAAAGACTCTGACCAGAGGTGGAGGCAGCCAGTTGTGAATTTTAATCCACCTTTACCACTTATTAACTGTATTACTTCTTAGCTACCTAACTTACTAACCTGCCTAGCTCAGCCTCAGTTTCCTCACTTAAAAAATGTTTTATCTCACAAAGTGGCTGTAAGGATTAAATTAAATGCCATAATCAATTTTATAGTACTTAGTTTAGTCTCTGGTTATATATTTCCTTTCCTAAAAGAAGGAAATGAACAGACAAGAATTCATTGGTATCTTAATCTGCATATTCCCTGAGACTAGAGATTTCTGGATAAAGGTGACACTGGGCGAATGTCATTGGAAGAAGTCTCATCTCCTTGGTGTTGGATCATGTGCAGCTGCAACAAGGAGGCCTCAGATGAGGGCTGGACAGATGTGGTAAGTTCCATTTGGCCACGTCATTTGGGAGCTAGGGAAGCCAGGTCTGGGCCTTGACTTCATGTAGCATTGAAATGCTAGGTGTGGCGTCTCAGGAGAGGAGGCAGCTTCCTGCAAGGAGAGAGGAGCTGCAGGTTCCCAGGCCTGCAGGTGAGAGAGGCAGGAACACCGTATCTCACACAGGTATTCAGAGAGAGGAGAGAACATAGTAGTGCCTCTTCTCTAATTTTTAATAGCATCAGTCTCTTCAGAATTCATCCTTCTTGTTAATGGAAGGGAGCCCCAGTGACAGCTAAGCTGTCTTCACTGAGGTGGCTCAGACATGTCTGAGCATGTCTGGCGACTTTGTGGCCAGACCTGCCGGAATTTGCATGAGGAACTAAGGAAAGAAATTAATCACCCATTCAAAACAATCAATATTTACTGAGCATCTATTTGGTACTGGGTGCTGTACAAGCCGCATACAGCAACAGACAGTGTCATACAGGAAGAGAGAATCAGGCAGAAGAGCCTGGACAGTAGTGAAGACTTAGCTGAGGGGTGAGAGGGCTATGAGTTGGTCACATGGATCGGACTTTGATATTAGTTCCCCAGAGATGTGGTGAGGAGGAAGGACCCTGAAGGGACAATTCCTTGTCTCCTGCAGGCTGTACGAGTAATAGCAACCTTTAGCTCCAAAGCACTTCTAGCAATACTGTGATGGCTGCTGCCTGTTGGACAGAGAAATTTTCAGGGGAAGCCACCATTGTGACTGCCCAAAGAGCATTGTCTGTGGGTATAGTGCAGGGGGTTGGAAATAGAAAAATTGGGGGAGGGGGAGAAAAACAGAGGGTACCAAGTGGTAGCTGACAGGACTTAATTGTGGACACACATGAGATACCCATGGGGATTCTCAGACATAAACGGGGAGAGTAGGGACTTTGCCTTTGCAAGGGGTTGGAGAACTTCAGCAAGAGATATATTCCATGACTAGGGAATCCCAGAAGTGGTGCTGTTCTGTGAAGGGTTCATTATAGGAGCATGAGTTAATACCTGGGCTCAGAGGACAGGCAGAGATGGTAATAACCACCACGGCAAGGGGAAAGTGAAGCATTTCTTCCTCTGACCCCATCAAAGATAATGCTTCTTACTTGTATATGGAGTGGAGAGGGGATAGAAACTGTAAGAAGTGGGCACTTTGGGTAGTTGTAGAAACTGACCAACTTGTTCCTGAGAGCCAGGGCAGAGGACCACCATCACTGTGAGTGCAAAGGGAGTCGTCTCTCACTTACACCTGCAG
>NW_007730147.1:246481-252068 GCF_000696425.1 Galeopterus variegatus
ATGACTAGGGAATCCCAGAAGTGGTGCTGTTCTGTGAAGGGTTCATTATAGGAGCATGAGTAATAACCAGGAAGAGATGGTAATAACCACCATGGCAAGGGGAAAGTGAAGCATTTCTTCCTCTGACCCCATCAAAGATAATGCTTCTTACTTGTATATGGAGTGGAGAGGGGATAGAAACTGTAAGAAGTGGGCACTTTGGGTAGTTGTAGAAACTGACCAACTTGTTCCTGAGAGCCAGGGCAGAGGACCACCATCACTGTGAGTGCAAAGGGAGTCGTCTCTCACTTACACCTGCAGGGTACACAACCCCAGTTATCCTCCATCTGGGCTGATCTATGTGTGTCCTACGTGATGCCCATTCTCACAGTCTCTCCTCTATTATTTTAATTCATAAAGTAGGATTATTGTTAGCTTACTAGGATACACATTTTAGAGCCTGCTTAATATCAACAGCAACTAAGCCAAGTCCTGGCTCAGCTAGTATGCATGGCCCTGGGCAACTGCCTTAAACCAGAACTGAGCTCACGTTAAGAGTCACCTGGAGATCTCCTTAAACTTCTGGTGCTGACTCATTAGCTCTGGGAAAAGCCTACCATTCCATATTTCCTACAGGCACCCAGGAAATGCTGCTGCTGAACCACACCTTGAGTAGTGAGGCCTTAAACTCTTTGAGCCTCAGTTTCCACATCTATGAAACAAGGGTAATAATTGTTAGGTAATTGTGAGGATTGAATGAGAAAATGCAGTTAGCATAGTGCCTAGCAACTGTTAGGTACTCTATAATAGTGTAATATATTTTAATGCTATATATTAGTTGCATTTTATGGGAAAACCCACAAGGATATGCCATATATATATCTTTGATGTGTTTTATATGTGTGTTCTGGAACAGGTAGCCTATTGCAAATTTTCTATTTTATATTTCCAAACACGCAGTGATTCCTTTCAGTGGATATTTTTGGCTGTTTATATAGTCTTTTCCAGTGCAATGAATACATTTATTATTACTGGTGATAATAAAAATAACAATGTATTTACTTTTGACATAGTACTGTATATTAACTCTCCTTGTGTTCAGACCTCTGGACAATCTACAGAAGAAATCAGACCTTTATTCTTCCCTGGTGGCCTTACCCCTCTTCTGGTCTTCTTAGCATGTTAAAATGTTTGTTCTGACTTACTTTCTAGAGTTACCTTTTAAGTGTGGTATAACTTAATTATGGATCCCCCAATACTAGTAACAAACTGCTATGAGATTTATGGGTTATTTTAAGATGAAAGCAAAAACCATCATTGTGCAGATTCTTCCAAGTAAGAGTATAGACAACTTTTGACTTATGCTTATTTGAAAATAGCTTAAAACTTTTCTTTAATACCCATATTAGAGCTTTCCTAACTTATTTACCTTTTGAAGTTTTATAAACAAAAAAATTAAATTAAAAAAAATTCTGCTTAATGTATCTGTAAATTTGCAGGTAATAATAATTTTGACTCATTTGTTAAGGTTTTTCCCCTTAATTTCACATCAAATTTTGTATACAACTATAGTAGAGTATCTCTGAGTTGTAACTGCTGAAAAAAAAAAATCTGTTTTTTTTTTTTTTTTAAACCTTGCTGGTATTAAAAATACTGGCCTCTAGTGTCTGCACAGAACCTATGAAACAAACCACATTCAGGGGCCTTTGTTGGTGCGAAGGAAAGGAGGAAAGCTGTATCTGACACTTTCTCTCGTCCAGCACTGTGAACCATGAGAGTAGGAGAGAATAAAGTGATTATTTTTGTAGTTCATAGATTCTCATCTTCCCCAGGCTGGCTAAAGAATTTTTACCATTTTATGTTTCCTGAGAAGTTATTCATCATCACCCTAGAAAGATGATTGTCAACATTCACTGAGCTCTCATCCCTGGTTTTCAACACTGGCTGCACATTGGCATCATCTAGGGAGCTTGGAAAAAAAAAAAACTACTGTCCAGGTATTTGTTGTTTTTCTGTTTTGTGTTTTGTTAAATGCCGCAGGGGATTTTGGTGCAAAACAGGTCTGAAAAACACTTACCTAATTAAAAGAACCATTTTATTCAAATTACACACAGTAATTCCATATGAGTAAGAAGAGATTCATTTTATTATATAATCATCATAACAATTCTGTGAAATCAGTATATTTGGTCATGCCTTAGACTGGGAAGACTAATTAGCTCAGTCAAAGTACCGAAGCCAGGACAAGTGGTAGACTCGTAAATTGAATGCAGGTCTGTTTGACTCTCAAGTCCATGCTGGTTTCACTAAGCTATAGTGTAAGAAGACAAAAGATAACAATAAAAAAATAAAATCAAGGGCTGGCCTGGTGGCACACTCGGTTGAGTGCGGCGCTTGGGAGCACTGCGGCACTCCCGCCGAGGATTCGGATCCCATATAGAGACCGGTCCGCTCACTGGCTGAGCGCGGTGCGGGCACGACACCGAGGGTTGCGATCCCGTTGCCGGTCACGAAAAAAGACAAAAAAGAAAAAAAAAATCAAAATGAAATGATAAAGCAAATATTACTGATTGACACTGTTCTAATAGTAAACATATCTCCTGTCTTCTAGAGAGTTTTGCAATCGATGTTTAGAAAGAAAGGAACAAATAAAACATCCAGAGGAGATGGCTTTAGGCATGGTAGTAATCAATAATGATAGGTTAAAAAAAAAAAGTCAGGTAATAATAGCTCCTTCTCATGTATGAACAGTTAAGCCCATCTAAATTGGCTTAATATCCTGACGTTTCCTACAAAGACATGGAGATAAGGTAAACCATCGGCTTAAAGGTAAACCATAGTGTGGGTTAAGCATAACATATGAGGAATGTGAAATCTAAACTGGAGGGGAAAGTATCAAGAAACTGAAATAAAACCATGGTTAGCATTATGTTGGGAAGTCACCACCACTCCCATGTATTTCAAATCCCACATTTCAAATCCCTGACTCGATAGTTGTCCTATATTCAAAGAGAAAAATCTAGCTGTCTGCTTTGGAAGCAACACTTTTAAAGCTGCTGCTTAGTTGACTTCACTGTGGTCTCATTTCTGACCAGTATTCCAGTCCAAAGAAACCTTATTTGATAAGCCAAGGGTTGCATCTGCTAGGGGTTACCAAATCAAAGACATAAAAGCCTGTGATAACACCACTACGATCATTCTAAGGATGACCTTCAAGCTGAATTAGTCTCCACCACAGTACCAGAAAACTGACTTAAGACTGAGATTAAACCCAGAGAAGCTACATAACATTAGAATTGCTACGGAAATGACCCTACCAAGATCATGAAGACAAACATTCTTTTTCTTTCTTTCTCTTCAACATCAGTTTTCAAGATTTAAAGAAAAAAAATTTCAGTGTAGATGCCCATTGACTAATGCTGAGTTACGGGTAACACTTGTTGGACAATTACCCAGGACACAAATTTCTAGGCAGCACTGGGAATATAATGAAATAGAAAAAATTGAACATGTGTGAGCTCCTTATAGGCAGAGAACCAAGTGAGTCACGTGGGATAAGATATATAAGGACACCCACCATCATCAATTCAAAAGGCCCAGCATCCAATGACTAGGAATCCTGAAAGAGAACAGGGAAAACAGAGGAGAGAAAATTATTAAAGAAGTAATAGGAGAAAATGTTCCAAAAGAACATGAGATTCCAGCTAAATGAGTGAAAAAGCCAACATCCAGGAACAATAACAACATGAGTTTTAGAATACCAGGGATAAAGAGAAGATCCTAAAGACTTCCAGAAAAAAAAATCACATCATGAAGAAAGATGAGAAAATAAGCATAGCTTACAGTCCAGCAAAACTGACAGATGGAAGACAGTGATGCGATGCGGTAAAAGCTGTGAGAACTGTTTTAAACTTATCATTAAATTATTTCATCTTAAAATACATGATATTTCAACTATCAGTCAAATGTGGATACAAGAAAAATTACTTTCAGACATGGAAGGTTGCAGATTACTTACCTCCTATTTATTCTTTCTCAAGAGACCTCTAGTGAACATTCTTCACTAAAAAGAGAATAAACCATGAAAAGGGAAAATACCAGAACCAGAAAAAGGAGAAATTCACCAGTGGAGGGAAGCAAGTCTGGGTGAGCTCACATTCCCTTTTCTTCATATGCTAGGGTTATAGCCATTGGAGTGATCGAGCCACGCTGCTCTAGAAGTCCCTGGAACATAACCATTGCCCTGTGGTCTCCATTGTGCATCTTAGAAACACATTCCTTACCTAGAGGAACACTGAGTAGTCTGATGCCTACAAAAAGCATCATTTAGGTGTACAAGGTCTGGAAATAATACAACTCACCTCAGATTAAGGGCACATTTATCTTAGAAGCTGCTGGTAGTGCAGCCAACCTGATTTAACTCAGAAAACAACACCATTCCATACTTTTCATCTATTTACTAAAAGGCAAAATGGCGGGGTGTCAGTTCTGGGGCAGTACTTCCAAAATATGGTTGAGAATTGATCACCTGGGATGCTTCTTAAGAGTATGGATTACCCAATACCAAAACATTCCTTTTGTTTTTTGAGTACTTCTTTGGGCTATAAGATATTCTGAACTCATCTTGAAATTTCCCTGTCCCAATTGTGGAATCAGCCACTTCTCCAAGTCAGGTATATTTTAAAGAACAATTTTTCAGGACGTATGCCATTCTAATGAATCAGCAGTGCCAAGGTGGAAGAAGAGAAGAAAAATCTGGTGCTTGTGTTCCTCCAAAATTAGAAATTACAGTCCTGGATGAACCACTAGAGTTTACTTTGAATCCACTTCTGGGGCCAATCCCACTACATGGCTTCTACTTGGAATGGTTACATTATGGTGATGGAGGACTTTTCCTGGGTCTGCGTTCTACAAGCTTTAAGGAGAGCATCCAAAATATTTCCCCTCTTACATACCTCACCTGCATGGGCAGAGCGAGCATTATGACATTGAGGGCATGTGTGCACCCCTGCCATGCACACCTGCACTTGAAGAAACCCCACCTCATTTGTACTGATGAGTGAAAGCCAGGGCAGCTTGTGTCTGTTATTTAATTATCATGGAGATCAGCAATGTAACTTTAAAATCTTGGCATTCTCAAGTGTGAACAAATTCATGTAACATTAGTCGGTCCCCTTTTTTGTTTATAAAGTGTGATATTATCTCCTTCCATCTCTTCCACTTGCATCCTGCCAAGGCTTATTAAACTGATCTGAGTCAGTCACGCCTGGTGCTAAATGAGTTAGCATTGTAATAACTTTAGGAAATTCACTGGGGTGTGATTTATTTGGGGTAAACAAACTTGCCAATAACCATTCCAAAGTGAAAAGCATGTTTTCCGAACTCAAATTTGAAAATAAGATGTTCTCTCATCTGTATTCAATCTTTTCTCAGTAAATATTCATTATATTTGAAAATATAGGAGTGAAAATATATTCATCCTCAGTTCTGTTTTTTTGCTAATTTTATAATTACTTTGCTTCATAGAGAAGCACAGCTGCTTGTTTCTCACATTTTGGGTGTCAGATGATTGACTTTTATTTTTAGACTCATTTTTGCTATGCCCCCA
>NW_007730148.1:0-479 GCF_000696425.1 Galeopterus variegatus
TCATACTAAATGTCAGATGATGCAGATATTGAAGAGAAATGAGTATTACTGAGAACAAAGAAAAACATTTGATAATAATAAAGTTTCAATTCATCAGGAAGATATAACAAACTTACATGTGTATCTAGATAATATTGCCTCTCTCTTTCTACATATATATATATATGTATATATACACATATAAATGAATTAAGAAGAAAATAAACATACACAAATCCACTAGTAGTGCTAGAGATTTAACAGACTTTACTTAGTAACAAATATTCAACCCCCTCAAAAGTCAGATGAATACGAGATTTAAATAACTAAAATTTAAAAGTTGTCTTAAGTGACATATCTAGAACACTATACATAAAACTGCAGAATATACATTATTTTCAAGTAGAACAAGTCTCCACAAAATACAAAGGGTTGAAATTACAATCCCTAAAAACATGTACAGAAATAAAAAAGAGAAAGTATAAGTTACCAACATAAGG
>NW_007730148.1:1235-4863 GCF_000696425.1 Galeopterus variegatus
TACAATCCCTAAAAACATGTACAGAAATAAAAAAGAGAAAGTATAAGTTACCAACATAAGGGATGAAACAAGAGGAAATTGCTATAGATCTTACAGAAATTTTAGAATAAAAAGAAGCTATTTTAAATAGCATCATGCCAATAAACTTACAATCCCTAAAAACATGTACAGAAATAAAAAAGAGAAAGTATAAGTTACCAACATAAGGAATGAAACAAGAGGAAATTGCTATGGATCTTACAGAAATTTTAGAATAAAAAGAAGCTATTTTAAATAGCATCATGCCAATAAATTTGACAATTTAGATAAAATGGATAAATTTCTTGCAAAGTACAACATGCGAAAGTTGACAAGAAGAAATTTAAAGCCTGAATAATTTTAAATCTGCTAAAGAAATTAAATCCATAATTTAAAATTTCCCACAAAGAAAATTTTCAGCCCAGAAAGCTTTGTTGTTAGTTATTCCAAGTATTTAAGATTGAAATAACACTAATCTTGTACAAATACCTCCAGAGAACAGAAAAAAGAGAGGAAACCCTTTTCAGGTAGTTTTATAATGCCAGTACAATCTGACAAGAAAATGATAAGAAAATGAAATTACAAAGCATCCTCAGGAATGCAGATGAAAAAATGCTGAATCAAATATTAGCAAATAATATTTACTAATATATTAGAAAAATAATACATCATTATCCTGGTGATTTATTTCATAAGTGCAAAGTTGGTTTAACATGTGAAAATCAGTCAGTGGTATTCATAACATTAAGAGAATAATTAAGATAAACCATATGGTCATCTCAATACAGACTTAAAAACATTTGATAAGATTTGTTACTTATTAATTATAAATAAAATTCTCAGACAATTAAAAACACAATATTCTCCTCAATCTTATAAAGGATATCTACAAAGTATCTACATTAACTTCACGTTTAATAATAAAATATTGAAAGATTTTCAGGTGAAATCAAAGACCTAACACAACTCCTATGCAATATTGTAACAGAAGATCTGGTCGGTTATCTAAAGTAAGAAAGGTAAATCAACTGTAAAGTCAGAGAGAAGTAAAGTCATTGTCACTTTTCAGTTGTCATAATTATGTATGTAGACAATCCAAAAGAGTCTATAAATTGTTAGAATTAATAAGTGAATTTAGAGACATTGATAATATAAAGTCAATATTCAAAAACCAGTGGTATTTCTATATATTAGTAACCAGCTACTTAAGATGAAGTTTAAACATTTTTTAATTATAAAAATTAACTTTTAAAATAAAATTTTAATTGCTAAGGAATTAGGAATAAATCTAATGAAGGACGTACAAGATCACAAAACTGAAAACATTACTGAGAGAAATCAAAAAAGACCTAAATATATGAAATAACACACTGTGTTCATGGATAAGTTGTTAAATGTTACAATGTCCCTATATTGATCTATATATTTAATGCAATCCCACTTAAAATTTCAGTAGTTTTGGTTTTTTTTAGAGGAAATATAAAGCTGATTCTAAAATTTATATCAAAAAGCAAAGAACTGAGAATAGACAAAGCAACCTTGAAGAATAAAATTGGAGGATTTAGACTACTGGGTATTTCATTAAAAGATGTAATAATCAAGTGTAAGATACTGGCACAAGGACAGACAAACAGGCTAATGAAACAAAATAGTTGATCCAAAAACAGATCCACGCATATTTGGTCACCTGATTAAAAACAAAATATCACTGCAACAGATGATCTTATCCATAAATTGGGTTGGATCAACTGGATGTCCCTGTAGGGGAAAAAAGAACATTGATCCCTATCTCATTCCAGCCATGAAAATCAAATTCAGGTGGAACTGAAAAATGAAATAAAATAATAAAACCTCTAGAAGATAATACAGGAGAAGGAATATCTTTATGAACTTGAGATAAGCAAAGATTTGTTAAAAAAAGATTTGATATAAGCAGAAAACAAACAGCAATAGTCATAAAAGAAAAGTTTAATAAATTTGATTTTATTAAAATTAAGAACTCCCCTTTATTAAAAGTTATTGTGAAGAGAAAGAAAGATAATACATAGGAAAGAAGACACAATATATTATATCCAGTAGAGGACTCATCCAGGTTATTTAATTAAATCTAACAAATCAATAAGAGAAAGACAGGAACATCTAATTACTACATGGGAAAAGACTTGAACAAGAAATTCCCAAAGAAGTATATTCAAATGGCCAATAAACATTTTTTTTAAAATGCTCAACTTCTTAGTCAACAGGGTAATATGAGTTAAAACATGATGGGCTACTGCTACGCATCTACCAGAATGGCTACAATTAAAAATCTGACAATACCAAGAGTTAATGATGCCTTAGAACAACTGGAACTTTTACATATTGCTGGTAGGAATTCAGATCTGTGAGACCACTTGGAAAATTGTTTGACAGGACACATAACCTTTGACTCAGCAATATCACTCCTACGTTTATTTCTATGATAAATGCTTGTGCACCAGGGGACATGTACCAGAATGCTCAGAGTGGCATTGTTTGTAATAGCCCCAAGCAACCCCAATGGCCACCAATGGAATGCGTAAGTAACTGTTGATACATTCCACAAAGGAGCTAAGCAACACTGGAAACTACTGCAATACCATGGATAAATCTCACAGATGTACTGTTGAGTGAAGGAAGACAGATACACAAGAGCACATGTACATGCACTTCATATGATTCCATTTATTTAAAATTCAAAAACAATCTAAGCTAATTTCAGTGATAGAAGGTGGATGAGTGTTTACCTTTACTGGGATGCGGCACAAAGGAGATTCCCAGCATGCTGGTGATATTCCACATCTTGATGTGGGTGATAGTTGAATGGGTGTGTTTCCCTCTAAAAATTCTTTGAGCTATATATTTAAGATTTGTGCACTTTCTTGTATGTCAGTTATACTTTAAAAAAAACTTTAAAAATTAGTCTATACTTTCTCATATCTTTTTTTAAATATGTTTGAGATGATAGTGTTTATTAAAGTGATAAGATAAACTGTTTCTTTGGTAGACTGTTGGAAGGTAGGTGAGCATCCCATCTGGTGGCATACTGAGTCTACAAACAGCCTGCCTCTTTTCTTTTCTTTTTTTTTTTAAAGCCATATTACTAATTGTTTTCTGTGTGCCTTGTAGTTAGTTTTTCCTTCTTTTCCTCCCTTGCTGCCTTCATATTTTATTGATTTTTTGTAGTGACGTGATAATTCCTTTATCATTTTCATTTATGCATCTTGTATTGGTATTTTTTGTTGTTACCATAGGGATTACATAAAACGTATTGTTATATCAATCTATTTAAAACTGATAACAGCTTAACTTCAAGCACATACAAAAACTCTTTTCTTTTACATCTCCCCTCCCCTACTTTTTTGTATCAGTTTCACAAATTACAACTTTTTATATTTTGTAACCATCAATATAGTTTATGGTTATAGTTATTCTCTTACGCTTTTATCCTTTTTTAACTTCTCAATATACATCGTAGTTGATTTTTGTGTCCCTTTACCCATTCCTCTTTCCCCCTCCCTCTCTCCCCTTCCCTGCCACTACATCATATCTGTTCACTTGTCTTAACAAGTTCAAGGAATTGTTGTGATTG
>NW_007730148.1:5532-9140 GCF_000696425.1 Galeopterus variegatus
TAATTGTGTAATTGGTGTTTGTGAATGCTGTTTTCCATAGGCAATAATAGGAAGTGAAGGGGGAGGGGAACTGAGTTTTGGATGACTTTAGGAGGGAAGAAACTTCTAAAGCACATTTTTTTCTTGGAACATAAATAATCTTCCATCCACAATCTGCCTAATCACTTCCCCCTGCCCTTCATTCTAGAGCCCCAGTCTCATTTGGACTTGATGGATTTTGTTAGAACTCTCATCTAATCAGGTTAGTCTCTTTGATTTAATCTGCCTTTTACCCTGCAATTCTGCTCCAGCATTCCAAGAGAGCCAAGACTTGATGTCTCAGAAAAAGGGCTGGAAGGATGCAATCTTTAATACTTTCACATTCCATTGTGAGAAAAGGCTGAGAAATCAGAGATTAACTCTCCAAGGCTATACTCATACTTTGCTGCTTTTTCAGTGTGGGTCCATTTAGCAACTACTATGGAGAACACGAGGATGCAATCTTTAATACTTTCACATTCCATTGTGAGAAAAGGCTGAGAAATCAGAGATTAACTCTCCAAGGTTATACTCATACTTTGCTGCTTTTTCAGTGTGGGTCCATTTAGCAACTACTATGGAGAACACGTTTGACACTAAGGCTTCCTTACACTACCCAGGGTTACATCTACAAAAATCTAAGCTTTTTGTTTTAGTAAATATGCATTTTTTTAATGCACATTAAAATAACAGGCAAAGGAAAATATTACAGAATAGTCTCAAATATTACAGAAAAGTCCAACTAAAAATTTGAGAATAAATGAATTACTATTCACAGTACTTTCCCCGTTCCCATCAGAACACTGCACTTGCACAGGGAAATTTTTTTCTGAGATATAATGCTGTGGTCAAATAACACCCCCTCACAGGCCATACCTCATGACCTTTGTCAATGAAACTGAAATTGACCTATAGGTTAAAGATTTCTCTCTGATTCCTTTTCACCAAGGCTGTCAATAGGGTGTAGGCTGACCTGAGCTTCCTTCTGTTCTCTTAAGTGTAATGAGACACATAAAATGGAGGAGGTTTAAACAGTGTGGATGCACCAGAGGCAACCCTTAAAATCAGCCCTCCTCCTTTTCCTCCAAGGCTAATTTCGGTGTTATTGATAATGGAGTGGAAATGGGGTTCCTGAGAAAGTTAAACTCACTTACAGGAAAATAAAGTTGCATTTTTACATATCTATGTCGAGACTTTAAATTTCAAACCTTCTATACTTGGTAAGGAAGAGAGGCCACAGAAGAAAAGGAAGGGGGAAATACAGTCAACCTTTTTGAAAATAGAAATAATAGTAGTAAGCTGATGATAGCAAGAGCATCTTCACTGTTTTACACTCAAAGATAAGTAACTTGCTGGAGACGGCACAGCTAGTAGGTGGTGAGCTGGGCCACAAGCTCAGAATACTGGACACCGATGTCTATGTGGACCCCGCACGGCGCTGCTTCTGTAGGAGGAAGAGAACATGGACAGGAAAGAATCAGGTCGAGGGGAATTTTAAAAATAGGAGGAGAACTGACAAGATTCGGAAATAGAAAGAAGTTGGAGATAATAGAAATTTGGGAAAAGGGATGGAGAGTGAGTGGAACAAGGCTCACGGGAGGCAGGAAGGGAAAGAGTTACAAGCAAGTGAGTAGCAAGGTCATCGCTTCCTCGGGGACAGGGAAAAAGAGAAAAGAGATGTGCAAAGACAGAAGTGCTCAGAGTGATGAGAAGTGACGACGAAAGAGCTTGTCTTTGAGGGCTTCTCATTTTACAATAAGGAGGGAGAGCGCACAGCCCTTTGAGTGAGGAAGGGTGAGGGAGGTCATGTGTGAGAAGTGTTTGCAGCACTGCATGTGTGTGGGTATGAACTGTTATTCTGGTGTTTTAAAACATCTGAAATCTGAGTAATTTACATCTTTTGATTAAGTTCAATGACTGAGTTGTTAAATGTGTGTGTGAAAAGACAAAAATGATATCCAGTCCACAGGTTTAGACATATCCTGCTCTGAATGAGTTTAAATAAGCAGCCATATTAAGGCTCTGCAAAGCTCCTATTGAAAGATTAAATTTTATTTTAGTTAGATGACTTTTCAAACAAAATGTAAATAGTATCAAAATGGATACATCAGAATCTAAAATCAGAATCTCCATCTACACACAATGAAACTAATGACAAGAAAGGCAAACTAGAAATGCTTTTTCTTTCTTTTTTACTTTTTAATTGTTCTTTTATTTTATTAATATTGTTTTTTTACATTCTAGGATGTTGTTGCAGAGGAGGTGGGAGAGAGGGGGACAAGGGAAAGGGAAAGGAAATGTGATGGAAGAAGGAGGAAAGAGGAGGGGTCGGATTGAGGCCTGTGGAAGCCCCCTTACTCCCACAGGGGAGACCAGAGGTCTTCCAGCAGTGGCTCAATCATTGCCAAGCTGGGTGCAGATGTCAGGGGGGTGTGGCAAAAGCCCTCGCCCCCTCCACCACCCAAACTTGGGAACCTGGGGCCTTTCTTGCTGCAGCTCAGTGGTTGTCACTGGGCTAGTTGCAGCTGTCAGGGGAAATGGCTGTGGCTCTTAATCCCCACCGCCCCAGCTCAGGAGAACCTGGGGTGCTTCCTATGGTGGCTCCATGGTCATCACTGGGCTGGCTGCCCATGTCAGGGGGGCATGGCCAAGGCCCAAGGACCCACACTGCCCTGGCTAGGGAGAGCCTGGGGTACTTCCTGTGGCAGCTTGATGGTCACTGCTGGGCTGGTTGCAGGTGTCAGGGGTGTGTGGCTGAGGCCTGACACCCCCCACCACCCCAGCTGAGGAGATCCCAGGGCACTTCCTGTGGCAGCTTGGTGGTTGTTGCTGGGCTGGCTGTGGGTTTTGGGGGGACATTGCCAAAGCCTGAGGTCCCCCACCCTCAGGATTGGTTGGAGGTGCCAGGGGGCATTGCTGAGGCCCCCAGCCCTCACCCCTTTCTGGCTTGGTAGCTGTATTAGTCTGTTTTTGTTGCTTATAACAAAACACCTGGAACTGGGTGATTTATAAAGAAAAATGACATTTATTGCTTACAGTTTCTGAGGCTGGGAAGTCCAAAGTCCATCTGGTGGTGGGGACAGTGACCCAGGGGTCTCACATTGAAAGATGGTGGAAGCAGAGAGAGCAAGAGAGAGAGCTTCTTGTTCACTCTCTTTTTAAAGCCCTCAGAACCACACCCCTGACCAGCATTTTTAATCCATTCCCTAAGGCATGATCCTACAATCTAATCACCTCTTCAAGGCTCCACCTTTCAATTACCATAGTAAGATTTCCCACCCACTTTACAGTCACAATGGGGACCAAGTTTCTAATACATAAAACTTGGGGACACAATTCAAGCTTCAGTGAGTTTGGGGGTGTATAATTCAATCCACTACAGTAGCCCAGGGGACTTCCAGTCCTTTTAGGTGTTACAGGTGTTCTTTGGTGAAGTGAGACCTTTACTAGTTAATATCAAATTTTGTCTCTGGTTGTGGGTACTTTGTTTTTACTTTCAATTCTGTGTTGGATTATTTGCTGTTCCCACCACTTAAACTCTGCACTGGAACTAATTTTCTGTCCTTTGCTTACTTCTAAAATGGGGGAAC
>NW_007730148.1:9732-11320 GCF_000696425.1 Galeopterus variegatus
GCTTACTTCTAAAATGGGGGAACTTCCTGTGGGGACCAGCACTTGAGCCCTGTGGTTGAGCCAAATTGCTGCTTTGCTGCTGGTTCCCTGGGGAAGGCTTTTTGTGCAGCTCATGTTTTAACGGTCGACTTTATAGGTACTTCTGGGTCTAGTGAAATCTTGTGCACCTGGGCTGTGTAGAAACTCTGGTCTGGGCCTAAGTCTTTTCATCAAACTGCTCCCCATGCAGTTCTATATTCCTGACTAGTCTCTTCTGTGTGGTCCTATGCTGATAGGGGGGCAGATCAGCTGTCCTTGATGTGCCCCAGTGTTCTCCCATTGGGCCCATCTCTCCTGCCACCCATGGGACAGGCCATGCTCCAGTCCCTTGTGATGGCTCACCAGCCTCTGAGTGGCTCCTTTTCTTCACTTGTTGTGGCTCATCTCTCCTATGTGGATCCACAGTAACCCTGTTAGCAGCCTTGCTGGCCTGTGGGACACTGAGGCCCTCTTCTCCCCTGCCATCTCCAGGCAACTTCATCCGAAGGGCACAGCTGTAGCTTTTGCCACCTCCTGCTCCATGCACTCAGCAGCTCCAGCCTGGAAGTGGCCAGGGCTTGAAATGGTCAGAGTGTTTTTTTCTTTCTCTCATTATGTCTTCTCCCACCTTCATACACTCCGTAGGTCTCTCATCCTCTTCCCCTGAGCTCTAGGAGCCATTGTTGCTTTTTTATAGTTGTAAATTGGTTGATTTGTGGCAGAGAGTGACTCTGGGGACCATCTGTTCTGTCATCTTGACCAGAGGTCTTGAAATGCTTTCTTTAAACAAGAATATCTCGCTTTCAACATAAAGACTTCAGTCTCTCACCCTTTCCCTCAAATAAATGTTTACAAAAATATTTCTTTAAGTTTACAGAACAAGAGAGAGAATTATTTGAAAATGAAATAATTAGAGGAAAATGTTTGGATCGGCATAATATTATCTCCTCAACATTCCACTTATAAGAAAAGAATCAGAATTTTAAGCTGAATCTTAAAATATTTTGCACAAAATAGCTACATCTTCATGTATGCATGCTGTGGCACTTTGTACTTTAAGGTTTCATTTTAAAACATAACTGAAACAATGTTTCATCTTAAAGTGTTTACTATTTTTACAGTATTTTACATATTTATCTTGCTATTTTTTGATACTTTATTCTATTAATTTTATCATCTAATAGTTAAATAAGAATTAGAATGTGTGTTTAATATTTATACACACATTAACATATGTTTTTACTTAAGTAAAATTTTTTCTGTGTAAAATCCATGTTTAGTTTCATTGGATTTTTTAGACTATTATGAATTCTGAATACTTTTAAAAACAAAATACTGGTATTATTATGGTATTTCAGAATTATAATGAATAAATACCGAAAGTTTATTTTGTTGCAGTAATAAAATCAGGACAGTTGGAGAGACTAGCATTAAAAACACTGATCGGGCTGGCCCCGTGGCGCACTCGGGAGAGTGCGGCGCTTGGGTGCGCAGCGGTGCTCCCACTGTGGGTTCAGATCCTATATAGGGATGGCTGGTGCGCTCACTGGCTGAGCGTGGTGCGGGCAAC
>NW_007730148.1:12054-15677 GCF_000696425.1 Galeopterus variegatus
AGGGATGGCTGGTGCGCTCACTGGCTGAGCGTGGTGCGGGCAACACCAAGCCAAAGGTTGCGATCCCCTTACACAAAAAAGACAAAAAAAAAAAAACACTGATCATGAGTTTCCACTTCTGCTTGGTATTAATTAAAGCCAAAGGTTTCTAATAAACTGAGGGCAGAGGAAGGGGCTTTGAAACTGGAATCTAGTTAAGACAGGTTAATCTTCTCAGTTGGTGTACCAACCAAGGGTCAGCTGGATGAATAAGAACCATTTTGGTAATTTTAAGTGGAAAGTGGTTTAGTACAGAGAACTAGATGCTTAAAAAAATCACTACAAAGATTTGAAGGAATGTGCACTAGGCTGAGTCTCTGTGAAAGACTTCTAGAATACAATGGCTAAATTGACCTGCCAGCGAAGCAGCTACCGTCTACCACAATCAGGAAGTTGAGGGATCAGGAGTGGCCACTAGAATTGGTGGGTTCAAGAGCAATCTGCTGTAGTCGCAACACAGGATACAGAAGCTCCTGTCTTTACTGCTCCAACTGCCTCTTGACAACAACAAAGTTGGTGACTGGATGCTAGAAGGCTGATTCCAGCTGCCATCAGCACTACCGCAACCGCCTTTCAACACCGACAAAGCTCTTGATCGGACATCCACATGCCACTGCAAAAACCAATGTCTCCACACCTTTGCATGCCGGAAACAACTTCCAGAAGTACCAGGAGTACAGCCCCATCTCACTTCTGCCTCCGAATCCTACATGAATGATCTAAGTGGCAGAACAAACATCACATCCAGAACTCAGTTGTGAGCGTGGGAAATACTACTTTTGGTTTTTCAGTGTTTATAGTACAAGAAAGTACAACTAGCAAGAAATACAGTTGAGCAAACCAGTTTACCATATTCACCACAGTGGATGATGAAACTGTAGCATTGTGAGTTCATATTAATATTGATTGTTAGGACAATAGGAAACAACCAAAAGAGACCCATGTTTTACATGAGATATCCAAAGTAATCAAACTCATAGAAACAAAGTAGAATGGTGGTTGCCAGGGCTGGGGGTTAGGGGGAAGAAGAAATGGTGAGTTGCTCTTCAATAAGTATAGAGTTTTGGTCATGCCATATGAAAAAGTTCTAGAGAGATGTCGATGTGCACTCATAGAAACAAAGTAGAATGGTGGTTGCCAGGGCTGGGGGTTAGGGGGAAGAAGAAATGGCGAGTTGCTCTTCAATAAGTATAGAGTTTGGGTCATGCCATATGAAAAAGTTCTAGAGAGATGTCAATGTGCGTACAGTTAACAATACTGTAATGCACACTTTAAAATTATTGAGGGTGCATTTATGTCATTTTTTTCTTTTACCACAATAAAAAACATGGTAAAAGGAAAAGAAAGAAAAAGAGACCTAAGTAGTTCAGGGACTTTGCAGTTGCCTCCAAATTCTGGGAATGATGATTATTATTTACAATGAATCATTCTTGAAATGGTACAGGTCAGCTCTTCTCACTTTAGACCCAAATGCCAAATGTTTTGAACAGAGTTGGCCATCTTTGTAATATTGTGGATAAAATCACCTCAAAGCGAGATCTACCTATGAAAGGCAAAATTTGATTATCTCATAATTTTTAAAAAATAAGTAATTTCCCTCAACTTAATAGAAACTTTTCCCTAGAAGTCCTGATTAGAAACAAATTCTGAGTGCTGGTATCATAAATATATTACTTAAGCAGTTCTGCTTATACAGAATTTTTAAAATCTGAGATGATATTTCCAAATGAATCATCCCAGTAGAACAGATATATCACAGAACTCGAAGCTACTTGCAAGATCACTAATCTATGGTGAAATTTGTCATTCTCTTTTTTGTGTTTTACAAACACATCTAAAAAATTAAATTACATAAAGAATGGAGGATGGATACAGTAGAAGGGCCATAATTGATTCTTGAACTTAGATACTTATCTTATGTATAAAAGGGCCGAGTATTTAAAACATAAAATTAAAAACTTTCTGAAGATTGTGAGTTACTTAATTCCTGCACTTCCCAGCTGGCTCCAGTGAAACCAAAAATCCTTATAAGCTTTATATATAGAATTGTTTAGTATTTCATGGGGGTTTTTTTGTTTGTAGACCTGTGGGTTAACTGATTTTTGGAGAGAGAATACGGATAAAAATTTTTGGTCATTCTATTGTGAAATTTAACAGATTTCAAGGATTGAATTAACCCAGTGTTCAAGAGTTCTGTATCATAAAAGCCTACATAAATTTCTTGGGATTAATTATTTTTAATTTGCAAATGATGCTTTATTTGTTATTTCCATATCAGATTTTTCTAATGTATCATTTCCAGTTCTCAAACATGCTGGGAGCATCTTTGGAAAAGTCACATGGAAATGGCATGGTTCATTGCATATATGCAGAATCACTATTTTTCCTGGTCATCAAAGAATACAAAGTTCAGTTGCATTCTCTCATTCAGCCCAAGTTTCTGCTTTTTCCGGGGATATGTTTAATAGCTTTTAAAGAGGAAGTCTATCCTCCTACCTCTCTCTGGGATGTAAGTTCTCAGCATATTACAAAGGAGAAACAATTTCCCAACTGTTCCCTGACCTCACCCCCTCAAAGTTTGGGTTTCTAAACAAAAGGCATTTTAGTACATCGATATAGATTTTGCACATGTTTCTTATCTCAGTAAAACTGACTGCAAAGGTCAAGTTTAGGGTGATCTTTTTAAACTCACTGGATTCCCTTATCCTCATGTCTGTTTTATTCTTCTTTACAGATAATTTGACAATTCCCAGAGCTGAACCAGACAACACAGAGACTCTGTCTGAATCACAGGCAAACTCTTGGAAGGAAAATGAAAACTGCAGTCCATTATATCGTATCCAGATATCTGGATGTTTGATATGGGGGAGCCAACACATCTGGATGATGCTCTCTGTGCCAGGACCGTGGGTGGCAGCGAAGGTTTTCAGAAAGAGAAGAACCAGGACTAAGAGAGCCAAGGGGAAACCAGGAAAGGAGGAACAGGGGAGCAGGAGCAGGCCAGACCACACACGGAAGTTCACAGAATATTGAGGCAAGGAAGAGAGGTGGGGTATATAAAGGGGCTGAAGGTNGGCTAGGTAGCTCTAGTGTTATCAGGAATGCACCAAGGATTTTCAAACCTTTCTAACAAGCCAAAAGTGAAGAAATTAGTTTCATCAGCTTTGTCCTGTGTTACTTAAGATTCTTCATATCTTCCTGATTTTTAGCTCCAAGATCAGTCTTATGCTCAAGGTCATCTCTGTCCCGTGATTAAGGGGATTCAAAGGCATCCAGGTGCCATAGAGAGTGATAGTTACACTAGTATAGATCAAATCTCTATTTGCAAATCAATATCATTGGAGGAATGGCATATTAAGTCACTAACAGTTTAGACTGATATTAGGGTAATGCTAGCCTCATTGAATGAATTAGGAAATATTCTCCCAGCTTCTATTTTCTGCAAGAAATTATAGACAGTATTATTTCTCCCTGAAATGTCTGGTAGAATTTATCTGTAAAACCAGATAGGCCTGATGCCTTCTTGCTTTCATTTTTTTTTGAAGGATATTAATCATTTATTTAATTTCTTTAATAGATATGGG
>NW_007730148.1:16195-89414 GCF_000696425.1 Galeopterus variegatus
TTGCTTTCATTTTTTTTTGAAGGATATTAATCATTTATTTAATTTCTTTAATAGATATGGGTCTATATAGAGCAGACACTTAATAAACATTTGTGATTGAAGAGATTTTATAAAAAGTTTGACATATATATGAGCAGAGGGAAAGAAATAGTCTTTTTTTTTTTTTCCTTTTTGTCTTTTGTCTTTTGTTCATGTCCAGCAACGGATCGCAACCCTCAGTGTCGCGCCCGTACCGGACTGGGACCGGCAACGGGATTGCAACCCTCGGTGCTGCACCCACAACTCACTCAGCCAGTGAGCAGAACCGGTCTGTATGTGGGATCTGAACCCTCGGCGGAAGCGTCACCGCGCTCTCAAGCGGCACACTGTAGCAGTGCACCACCGGGCCGGCCCCAAGAAATAGTCTTTGAACCAGGCTTTTATAACTTTTGATATTGTACTTTTTTAATTTAAAAAAGTTGCTTTTCAAATTCTGCATGGATTTTTGATAAATTAAACTTCATATGATGTCTGAGTGAAGATTTTGTGTTCATTTGATCCCATCGGATCAGAACAGAACATGCTTTTGATGTAGTACACCAGACATATTTGTACAGCTCTAGACTGTAAGTGGTTGCAAATTCTGACAACTCTGAGTCAGAGATCTGTGATTTCCAGTCAAACTATAAAATTATTTACTCTGTGAATCACAGCACACAAATTATATCTTTATGTTTATCAAGAAAGGAAAGTGTATATAATGTGATTGATCAAGGTATTGTTCATCTTTGGGTGCAAAAAAGTGACATGAATTTTCTCAGATGTTGTGAGTGACCAGATCAATTAGGATAAGCCTGACTTAAATCTTTAATGACCAGAATTTGAAGCAGAGGCTTATGCTTTATAGAAGTTAATCCATAGCACTCATTTTGTTTCATTTCTCTGTCACAAAACACCACTTAATAAAAAAAAATATGCTTCAGCAGATGCCCAGGAAATATTTATCTTCAAAGATGCCTACCTAAGGCATTGCCTTGATGAAGAGTATCCTAGGTCTTTATAGGCATATATGTACACTGAAATTTCACTACCTGAAAACTATCAAAGAATCTTCTGCTTTCACAGAACGTGGTCAACTCTGCTTTTCTCTTTAACTTCTATCCTGTCTTGCCCCAGGCAAGTGGACTCTCAGAAAGTTCCAAATGGGCATGGCCATCATGGATATGATGAGGGGAAGGAAGCGAGGTGACATTTATGACCAGAATTCCTGTTCGATGGTCATTTCTGTCTTGTTGAACAGCTCCACTTTCAACTGTGTTGCCCGTAGGTAGGCATGGGGGATGACATGAAAGCCTGCAAACTGCACAACTATATTTCCAAGATGCTTTAGCATGCTGGCTTCTAGTTGGGTCCTGCAATGGGAGGCATTAGTAGGAAACCGGTTTTTTCCCCTCTTTGTGCTGGGGGTCAGGCAACAGCTGTAGTAGCCCTGAGAGTGGCTTCTCAGTAGCAGTGTAGGCTGCTGGATTCCTAGACAGCTGCAGTCGTGCAGCTTTAACTGCAGCACAGTAGGTCAGTACCTCTGAAATTCATGCCAGATTATGGCTGGGAAGCAACAGCAGTATCCTGATCTTTAGTCAGCCCCTTTTCCTTTGCTCTTTCATCCACTAAAGCACCTTTATAACCAACTCCCTTCACTTGATCATCCTGATCTTTTAGTAACCCCCTTTTCCTTTGCTCTTTCATCCACTAAAGCACCTTTATAACCAACTCCCTTCACTTGATCTTTTCTGTTTGACAAATCTAAAGTGAGTTTGTTTTGCTCAGTAGTCCAAATATAACACCTAGTACCAAGAGTGATCCTAGAAAACAAACCCTCAAAGTTAGGAATCTCGGATTTGTTATTGACCAGATTGTGCTTGAACATGAAACAACCTCAATGACAAAGGAAAATGAGATACTCAGGATTTACGACATGCAGTGGCCTGGGATAAACTGTCTCTTAAAGGCAAGACTTCAGGAGAACAACTGTCAGCTATGACTAGTTTAAAAGTTATGGTTGCCAGGATTCTGAGGTTTGTTGGCTGCTTCTGACTTCACTTGAGAGTTGTAAAAAGAAAATAAAAAGCACAGGATTTTAAACTCTCAGTTTCATTTCTTAGAGAGCCAGAGATCTTTACTGATGGCTGGGAAAGAATTTTTTATCTCTTGCAGCCGGTATACTGAAAACTGATGCAGCTGACAGACCGCAGATTTGTTCCTGTGGGTTGTGGAATTGCAGTGTAATTAAAATTCACTGCTTCACTAGGTATCTTACAAAAAATTGGGTATTGATTGGTAAGGAATGGGACCTTGAGAACTTGAATGGGAATGAGGACATTTGAATATACTCAGATGAGTCTAAGAAACTTGAACCCCTGTAAACACCTGTGTCCTTTCAAGAAGCTCCTCCTGCCTCTTTGAAGACTCTATCCTTCCCTTGCTTGAAGAGCCAAAAATTACCTTAAAGGATTCAGTTGCCTTACAGAGAATGTCCCGTTTCCTCGTGATCCACCTATCTTTGCCTGTAGACCTATAACTAGAAATATATACCAACATGCTTCAAGGGATTAACATTAAAAGAATGATAATGTTTTACCACTTTATATTGGAAAAAACCTAGAGGATGTGTGTGGGAATGGCTCTGAAGTAGGTAGCCCAAAGAGGACTGAATATAGTGGACTCTCTTGTTCACTGGGGATGACGGGAACCCAAACGGCTGAGGCAGAGGCCATGTGGTGTTGCTTAATTGCTGGATGTATTTAAGTGAGGGGCTACTGTACCAATCAGTCTCAGCCTTTAGAGATTTTTTTTTTATCAATAGCTAATAGCCCTAAGTCTAGGGCTGGGGAGAAAAGACTGAAGTCTGCATAGAGGAGAGTCACGTTCTATTACCCAGTTTCTGGTAGTTTGAAGACTTGGGCCCACCTGAATGAAGGGAAAGTTGGGTATCCTTAAAGGTCTCTGGGAAAGTAATAAGTAAATACTGTAAATCCTTTTCAAATCCTTCCTCAGAGGAATCTGAATCCATCTACTGGGATGTCTGTGTACTGAGGAAAGGGAAATATCTAGACTTTTAGAGGATTATAAATCAGTGGCTCTGAATTAACTAATCCCTGATGTCAAATATCATTGTGGCCCAACTAAATGTTGATGGGGTTTTGGTCTGATTACCTTTCACAGTGTGTCCAGTAGGTCCATGGACCCATGCTGACGTATTCACAGTTCTCTCATGCATAGTTGAAATGACATTTTTGTAATGGGTAAAATTCCCACCATGGATTCATGAACTGGGGAGTTAAGAACTACTACTGTAGACAGGATCAAGTGAAAGTTCTTGAAACTTCCCATCCTGATAGAAATATAAACTAAAATCAGTATCTCATCCATGAGGGAAATCAGAGATTAATGTTACTATCAAAAATTTGAAAAATGCAGAAGTGGTTATTCTTGGCACAACCTAATTAACATTGCTTTTTGTGAAAAAGGCAGATGGATCTTGGAGAATGTGGGTTTTGCAAATGTGATCAGGTAATAATTTAAACTATAAATGCTATACAAGATGTGGTCTGTTTACTGGAGCAAATTAACAATAATTTGCTTTTGGAATGTGGTATATAGCTATTGATTTGTCAATTATTTTTTGTCTTCTGCACCAACTGATAAGGAACATTTTGCTTCCATCTGGCGAGGACAGAAGTATACCTTCACTCAGGACTTTCACAAATCTAATTTTCTCTTGATAATAATCTAGTCTGCTAGGACCTTGATTATCTCCACATTTTATGGAACACCATGATGATTCATTACATAAATCACAGTAAGCTGATTAATCCTGGTAATCAGGAAAAAGCAACTTCTAGATCAGTTAGAATAGTGATTCACAAAGTGTGGTCCCTGAACCAGCAGCACTGACACCTGGGAACANAATCAAAACAAGTTATCTACTTCCAAGATACAATGGTGGGACAAACATAGGGTACATATTCTTATTCAAAAAGGGAAAAATAGGCCAAAAGAAAGGTGTCACAGGTCCCAAATAAGTCTGAACCCAGCAGGGCAGGCACTGAATCTTAAAGCTGGTGAATCATATACCTTGACTCCATGTTCAATGTTCTCTGCACACTAGTGTCAGGGTTGGGTCCCCAAGTACTTGGGCAGCTTTGCTTCTAAGGCTTTCCTGGTCTCTGGTCATGCTTAGCTCTTACAGGCTGGTGCTGCCCACTGGTAACTTTATAGGCCTGGGTCTCCATGGTGGTCCTGCTTTCGCAGCTCCACTAAGGCATGGCACTGGTGGGGTTTTTCTGCAGCAACTTCAATCCCACATTTCTTCTGCTTGGCATTACTCTGGTGAAGACTATGCAGTGACTCTGTCCCTGTGACAGATCTCTTCCATACAACCTTCAAAATCAGGGTGGAGGCCCCAAAGCCTTCACAGCTCTGGCATTCTGAGAGCCTTCCAACACCACCACATGAATGCTGCTAAAGCTACGGCTTGTATCTTTCAAAGCTGTGGGTCCAGCCACACCTGAGGACAATTTAACCACAGCTGCAGCAGCCAAAGCCACTGGGATGCTGGTGCGGGGAGCAGCTTCCTGAAGTGGCCCCGGGCAGCGAGCCCATGGAGGGTGCCTCAGGCCTGTTCCCCAAGACCACTCTGTCTCCCTAGGGCTTTCGGCCTATGATAGGAGGGGAAGCCTCGAAGATTTCTGCAATGTCTTCAGTCTTTTTTCCCTTCTCTTGATAATCTCTGTCTTCTGTACTAATCTGCTTAGCAAAGGTCGCTGGGCTGCACTGCTGGTTTCCTCTGTTGCGCTGACTCTCTCACTCTTTCTGAGGCCATTTGCCTTAATAAAAAAATGCAGTGCTGTGTGCTCCTCCTCGGATTTTTAAGGTAAATAATGCCATGTTTCAGTGTGTTGCTTTCACCCATTTACTGAGTAACTTGCAAGGCCAGCAAAATAGAGCGGAGCTCAAGGCCCTGCCACTTGGATTTTATAACCAGCAGTTCCAACAGTGGTCCAAGTTTCTGTAACAGACTGGGATGCTCTATGGTGTTTCTGACATGCTCGAGTAGAATTCTAGAACAGATCCTGAGGGTTCTGGAGGAAAGCCATATGCTTTTCTACAAATAATCACTGCCTCTTTAGAGACAGCCCCTGGTTTGTTTTTGAGCTCAGGTAAAAATGATGCCTGGCCATCGGATACCTGAATTGCTCAGTACAAACTGAGTGCTATCAGATCCACCAAGCCCTAAATGAATATGGACAGCATTATTTTATCAATTAGTGAAAGCAGGGTATATGAAATTAGATTTATCAGATCTTGAAAATACAAGTAATTTGCATGAGCTGGTAGCTGAGACTTGCATGACTCGGACTTCTGCTTGTTGCTGTCATCCCTCAACCCACACCTGGCATCTTGCGGGGAGTTCTGAGCAAAGCCATGCCCTCTTCTGCAAACAACTGCTGCTCCTTGAGAAGCAGCTCCTAGCTTGCTTCCTCTGATCAACTGGTAGAAGAAAAACCGGAACCTGCTTTACAGGTTGGTTTGCATGATATGTTAGGAGGAGATTGGTGTGCAGGAGGAAGCCATTGCCCCCACCCCAGCCCACGTTTGCAGGAGTGGCAGTGAGAGCCAGCTCCTCAGTGGGGAGGCAATATCTGGGTTCTTGCTAAGTGGTGGCACAGCAGTTCCAGTAGCAGAAATGGCAGTGCCTCTTGCAGAATCACAGAGAATGTGTGTGGGCTCCTCAGTGGGAGTGCAGGCTTCTGGGTTTCTGCTCAGTGGCAGAAGTGGCTGGAGGCAGCAGCGATGGTGGTAAAAGCTCAACGCCTCTCCCTTTCACTCTTCAACCGTTCCCACATCATTGCAACCAGTTCCCTGGATTAGAGCCTCTGTTTGAAACACCTAGAGTGGTTTCTGTTTTCCTGAATAAACATTGACTGATATACCTGTTAATGTTCTTTCATCTAAATCTTACAACAATACTGCAAGAAACATTAGGATCCCCATTTTACAACAAGGAAGCAGAGATTTAGAGATGTTAAGTAACTCGCCCCAAAGTATTGAACCTCATGAGAGAATCCATGAAGAAACACTAGTCTGAAGCTGGCTTGCTTCTAGTTTTATATAGAGTTTGAAACCACAATGTAGCATTTTTTGTGTGTCTAATAATATCCAGTAATATCTAGGGAAGAGGAAGGGAGCTACTGGTGGTATTGCAACAGTTTTCTGTCGATGTGTGGTAGTTGCAGGGTGCCCTGTAAACCTGTTACCACCTCTTTTAAAGATACCTATAAAAAGCAATCTTACAGAGAAACAACTAGGTATTATTATTTAGTAATGGCATGAGTGAACCTGAAGAATTTATGCCCTTGAGCTTGCCTTGTGTTATGGTGTTAGCCTTAGAATCCTCTAACTCTGGGTTTATAGTGATGTCGGAGGTAGGGTCCAGGGGCCTGATAGTCAGCCTCAACCCAACCCATCCTCTTACCAGGTTCTTGACTCCACCACAGGAAAGAATTCAAGGGCAGAGTCACAGTAGAAAGTGAGAACAGGTTTAATATAACCTGAATAAGAGATACAGATTTCACAGAGAGAGTGTGGCATAGCTCCAGAGACTGAGCAAGGCCCACCCCAAGTTTAACAGAATAGCAAGAAATACATATTCAAAGTCCAGTACAGAGTGTGGGCTGGCTCAAGAGAGTGAGCAGCTGCTTGCTGAAAGTAAATTTGATACAAAGAGAATGAAATACACACTCCACTGGCAGAGTGCTGGCTGGCTCCAGGGGAGTGAGCAACGGCCTCGTCTTCTGCTGGGATTCAGCTTTTATAGTTTTGCTATCTAATGAATATTCAATGACAGGGGTGGTTCCCTGTTATGTAACAGTCTTGCACATGCTCAGTTGGTCTCTTCCAGGAGCATGTTCATTGTTCAAATTCTGTCACATGCACCAGACATTCGAGAATATTCTGTGCTCTCTAGTATCTAGTGGAAGGTCATTCAGAGGATAAACTTCACTTTACTGAGCATGCACAGCCATCAGACTTACATAAACCCTCTCTACTGAGCATGCCCAGTCACTAGATTTGCATAAACCAGCCCCTTATAAAATGGTCTCATTTTTCCCACATTGGTGCTGAAAATATGTCTAACCAGCCACAGTAGCTTTTCTCTAGGCGAGGGCCCAGAGCAGGGGCTTGAGACCTCAGGAAGTGGCTTGAAACCCAGAGGTGTGTTCTGAAACCCTGAACCCAGGGAAACTGAGCACCTCCTATATCAACAAGGAAAAGCAGCCTCTTTCCAATTCAGACTTAATGTTCTTGTGTGTGGTTCCAAAACTCTGAGGGATGGGGAGAATTAGAGCTGATTCTCTCCCCTAAAATATGTAGTGTAGGAGTAAATATAGAAAAATGTATAAAGAACAGTAGGTCATACACTAAGTAGGATTCTCTATTTTTCCTTTTCTCTAACTACCTTAAAGAGTACCAATTACATTTTTTGTTGCTAAGATTATATAGTTGGTGCTAAATATATGTTTACTAACTTATTGACTTGTGAGTTAGGAGTTCAACTCTGGAAAATTTCCAGTGTTTATACTAAGCTATCTCTTTATCTCTCTTGCTCTCTCTCTCTCTCTCTTTTTTTTTTTTTTTTTTTTTTTTTTTGTACTAGGCAGAAAAAGTCACACAAATCATACTGTACAGAAACCTATTCCACCTACACTAAAAGCTGACTGGCACTGGTTATAACAGTGACATTTATGTTATTCCCCTTTTGAGAAAGCTTAGGCTTTAATATCATGTAAGATTATATTCATATAAAAAGTCCAGGAAATTGGTAAGTGACATAGATTACTCCCATTTTTCAGCTGAGACCAGGAAGAGAACTATTTTTTTTGAGTTTACAAAGAGTGCAGCATGGATTCTGATTCTCTGCACCCACACTCTGGAGCATCTCCTGTCTAAGGGGTGGAAGAATAAACAGGACACCATATATATCTGTTGTGTATAATTCTTCTGAAATGTTAAGAGCATGTCTGGATCATGGTATTATGAGTACCTTTATTTTCCCCAAATTTCCAATAACTATTCATTAGTTATAAAATGACTTTCAAAATAAGCAACAAAAAAGCTTTTGTAGCAGAAGATGTTCTCAAACAAAGCCGAGGACATTTCTTATCTGTCCAGTGGTTCCTTACCATTTTGGGGGAGACAGCAATGTTTCAAGAACTAAAAAGCTTATTGACATGAAATAAAACATGATGTTCTTTTCCAAAATTACCAAAAAAATGAATTAATACTGAGTATTATTTATTTCATCTTTAATCTTTCTCAAATCTTTGAGATTTGCTATCATTTGTCTGCTGCTAGCACAGGGCAAAAGGAATGACTAATACGCAAAAATATTGAAGTAAAAACTTGAAAATGTGATTTTTCCAAATATTATATGTACTACTGGTCCTATTAGAGGTTCAGAATGCAAGCATATTTAAACGATGTGCTTGTCTGCCTTACTATTTCATGGTGTTCTGAGAAGAGTGCAGTCATTTCCCAGGGCCGGACCTCCTGAACACATTTGAAAGTCACTGCAGAGTCCTTGGTGGCTACAGCCATTTATGTTATTGCCTCTTTGAAGATTCTCAGAGCACTAATAAAGTGTCTTTGCCCTAATAGTCATTTCATATGTTCTTTAGAAATTCTTACAGGGCCTCTCCCATCTTACTGTTGTAGCAGTAAAGGGTAGGCTTTGGAGTCAGGCTGCGTGAGTTTAAAGTCACCTCCTAGCTCTGTGTCCCTGGATAAATTACTGACCAACTCTGTGCCTTATCTGCACAATGAGGCTGAAAATAGTCCCCACACCACAGAATTGTAAGGATTAAATTTAATAATCCATGTTCAACCCTTAGTAAAGGACCAGACATTCTTACCATTAATATAAGGGGCACAGACATAAGATACAATTGAACCCATTCACACAGATTAAAATGTTCTTTTTTAAATAAGAAAGCTTAAAAATTGGCATAGGATTTAGTGAAGCCAGATTGCCAAATACATATTCCAATGGTCTATTATTGCACTTTATTCTAATCAGCTGCTTTCTCTCTAACCGCAGGCATTTCATATTTAAACAGATCTATAACTGTTTTTAAATTACCCAGCTTTGTTTGAGCTCTTACCTAGAACTTATTCTGCATGGGCCAAAGAATAAGATAAAATATCGTCAATTTTTTTGTGACTTTACATTAACGGTATCCACCAAGTCTCCTCTATCCCAGCCTTTTCGCAGTTTGTATTTAGGTGAAGTTGCTATATTAATCATACTCCACAATGATTTCCAGGATAAGTCAAGATTTTCTCACTAAAGGATCTGAATTCCGCTACCAGAATGCAGTTGCTCTTCAGATGACAGCTAAATCAATTGTTAGCCTGTTTCAGCCTGCAATACCTGCAACATTTTTATTTTTGATTTTTTATCCTCAACAGATTGATTCCTTTATCTGCTAGTAAAACTGAAAGATCATAGGCTACTAAACTAAAGAACACTCAGGCAAACTGCATATCTGTCAAGGACCTTAAATGTTAGCTTTGCCTGCTGACGAGGAGGAAGGCAAGGTGCAATTAGCATTAACAGCACACTGTTACAGTCCCATCCCACCTCACCCCAGGAAGCTCAGCGTATTCCACATTTTAATAATGAGCAATGAATATGGAGCAACTACATTCAGGGAGTCAGTGGTTCAACCTAGACCGCTCTTCTTTAGCTTTTGGGTCCTGGCTTCTGGGAAAAGACTTGGAGGCAGGCTAACTTTTGAAGCTGTTTTGAAAATGACCTTGTTTCTGTCTCCTCATTCAAATCTCTCCCGGGAATATTTTGTTCTAGGACATCATGCTCAAGCCCATGGTGGGTACTTCAGGAAAAAAAAATTGATCTTCACATAAGGGCTCTCAATTTCCCAGGAAAAAAAAAATGACCAAGGAGGAATAAATAAAGCAGAAGTTTACAAGAGGAAAATATTCTTTCCAACACTATAATGTAGCAATGCTAAAAATCTCTCCTTAGCTCACCATCATTCCATCCCACTTCCCCAGTGTTGAATCTATTAGGGAAGGATTCAGATGGCTGTTTTTAGGTCAATGAACTCAGCTCCATATGGGGGCCTCCATGAACTCAGTTTCACCTCTTAACTGGCTTCTGTGTATTACTTTTACAGAGTTGCTTTATATCCGAAATATCTCTTGAGTCTAATAAATCTCTTAGGAGTGCACAGTGTTGGGTGTGGGGCATAGAGATATAAAGATGAGTATGGCAGTTTCTTCCTTTAAGGAGCTCATTCCAGAGAAAGGCAAGTGGTTACATTAGGAAATAATCACAAGGCAGTGCAGTCCACATCGCCATAGGGGTTTGCACATGGTAGAAGATAGCCAAATGGAGGCACCTCTTCATGAGGAACACTGTGGTCATTGTAACAAGGTGAAGGAAAGAGCAAAGTGTTGGTTAGTTTGAAAGGCTTCCAAAGGGATCTGACAAATGTCACCTCTACCCCTATCCCACTCTGAGAGGAAAGAGGGGAATGCAACCCCTATCACATACCTGGGTAGAAGACAACCTGAAATACCAGTGAACGGTACCAATGACTACTGTGATACTTAACATATTCTCTACCTTGCTTAGGATTTTCAGTACTTAGTAAAAAATACTTGAAGTTCAAGGGAAAAATTTACCAAGACAGTTGAGATAAGAATTGTCACAATTATCCTGACAACAAGCACAAGCATAGTATCTTGTTTTTAGATCTAAGTGATAATCTTTGTTTTCAAACCTAGATTACCATATGTCCAACACAGTGAGAAAGTATGGAATAACAAACACTGGTGAGGATGCAGAGAAAAGGGAACCTTACTGTTGGTGGGACTGTAAATTAGTGCAGCTCTTATGGAAAACTGTATGGAAGTTCCTCAAACAACTACAGCTAGAACTGCCATTTGATCCAGCAATCTCACTACTGGGCATGTACCCAAAGGAAAGGAAATCATCATGTTGAAGGGATACCTGCATTCCCATGTTTATCACAGCTCTATTTACAATAACCAAGAGTTGGAACCAACTTAAATGTCCATCAGTAGACAACCAGATAAGAAAGTTGTAGTGTATATACTCAATGGAATACTACTCTGCCATGAAAAAGAATGAAATACTGCCATTTGCAGCAACATGGATGAGCCTAGAGAAAATTATGTTAAGTGAAACAAGCCAGCCACAGAAAGAAAAGTACCACATGTCCTCACTCATAAGTAGGAGCTAGAAAAAAAAAAAAGAAAAAAAATTTTTAAAGTAAAGAACAATCACAATAATATGTTGAATTTTCAAAAGGAGAGAGCAGAACTGAGGTCACCAGAGGTGAGAAAGGGGGAGGGAAATGGGGTTTAGTGAGAAGTGGATAAAGGGCCACAAAAAATGATTACATTGCATAATATTGAATATACTAATTATCCTGATTTGAGCCTCAGATATTGCACACATGTATTCAACATGGTACCCCACAGATATGTACAATCAATTATATTTCAATTAAAAAATTAAAGATTAAAAATAAAAAAATAAAGAGAAAATATGGAAAGAAAGGAAAAAATTAAGAAGAGGGGAACACAAGAAGAACCTAATATTTATGAGGAGACAAAATTATTGAGTGTTTCACATGCCAGCCACACTACAAATTAGCTTTCATTTAATTCATAATGCCACCCGACAAAGAATAGGATCATCTTATAGATGAAAAAATTAGAAGCTAAGAACACATTACCTTGTTCTAGGATGAGAGTCTAAGACCATACAAATTCAAAGTCCTTGCTCTGTTCTTTACACTGCAGGCTTTTCAATCTTCAGTTGTGACCTATTCGTAGGTTTAAGAAACAGTATTTTTAAAAAAGTTATTGATATAGAAAATATCAGTAACTCACAAATCATGATATTTCTTGAAACTTTTGCACATTTGAAACATACTGATTTATTCCATATCGGAGAAGGAATTCCTTGAATCAACTGAGAATCACTGCCTCATCTTCAATCCCTGCTCCTCCCTCAACAAAAGCACTTTGTTCTTTTAAAATGTCCTGGATGAGCCCATGATCAAGAATAAAAGATTTCATTACAGGGGTCACGTAACTTTTGATAGAATAAGAATCTCTTAGGGATCTTTTTCATTTTTTAAACTGTGGAATTTGAGAATTCTTTTGGTTAGAAAACACAAAATTAGGAAACATCAGTATTTGTCAATCTCAGCTCTCTCCGTGTAAATCTGATTTGTTGGGCCTGATTCTTCTCCACTGAGTCTGGAGTACACATCTACACACAAAATCATTGCTTGCATAAAAAATGTATTCAGTGAATTGTTTAGTAAATACTTACTGAATAATATAGGGCACTCAAGGAGGGTAAAATGGCTTTAGCTTATTTATCAAAAATCTGGATAACCTCCACGTACATGCTCAGGTGATATCATGGTGGCATAGACTACTAGCTGCTCACTGAAATCCATGTTTTCCTCTTGTTCCTGGGCACACTGCTAGACTGCATTTCCCATCAGCCTTTGCAGTTAGGTGGTAGAGCCATAAGACTGAGTTCTAGTCAATGAAATGTAAGTGGTACTGATATGTTCAGTTCCTAGGCCTGGCTTACAAAAACCTTCCATGTATGCTCATTCATACATTTTCTCTTTCCAGTTAACTGGAATAGAGATGACCTCAGCATGGTACAGAAAAGCCATGTGCTGAAGATAGCATAGCTTCTGCTGGACTGGGTCTCTGAACAGCTATGTGTAGAAGGGTAACAATGGGTTTACTGGTCCAATACTTTCATGTGAGCATACATTTAAAAAAATACAAAAACAAATAAACTTCTCTAGTATTTGAGTCATTGTACATTTTGGGTTCTATTCATTTATAGCAAATAGGCTACCCTAATTAATACAGACTGGAAGTGAATATCCAGATACAGAAACTAGTTTAGGTTAGAACTATGACCAGTCCTAAAAGTCTATGAAAAGAATCATTGCAACCTGGAAAGTTAATTCAATTTTATTAATTTCCTATTGATATTTTCCCCCAGGTTTTATTAGGTCAATGATGATTAAATATTTTATATATGTAAAATACAGAACGCACATTTAAGCATGACAGTGGTGTAATGTGTTCTCAAAGAACCCAGTTCAACATGTCTGAGCTTGTACTCGGCTGAATATGTTCTAATATGAGCAAGAAGAATGTGATTATTAGTTCTCTGGAGTATTATTTTAAGGCCATGGAATAAAGTTGAGATTGACAGCCAGCTCCCAGTTTAATTCCTTGCCCCATGACATGTTTTACAAGCCAGCATGCTTTCCTGGTGATTTTGGCAGTGTTTACTTCTAAAACTTAGGTTGTTTCAAAGATCTTCTTCATAATAGGGTCAACTTTCAAGATTGTTAATGATAAAAAGATGAAATTTAATGATAAAATCCAATTTCAACTGTAAAGGCTAAAAATATTTCAAATTATGATTCCTATTATAAAACATGCACTGAATTTTCCAGATTTATAAAAACTCTTGATCATAATTAAATTCATTTATTCTTCCTATTGAGAACATTTTGCACCTTGCTTTTGAATAGTTACCATCATCACAGTTGAGTTTCACAATCTGCCTATGCAACAGGAGGATGAATTGTTAGGTCAGTTATATAGATGAGAAAACTAAGGCCCTAATGGAGTGAAGTGATTTTCCTAAGGCCCCATAGCTGCTTAGACGTATGGCTGTGCCTCAAACATTGGTCTTTTTCTGCTTATACCATTTGTTCATATACGCTTTCCTGCATTTTATGCTTTTTCAAGTAAACTATCTGCCAAACAAAATGAAGAATTAAAGGAGCTACATGTCCATTATATTTGGGAACTTGAGATTGAAAAGATCTAAAGAGACCAATAAAAAAGCATATTAAGAAGCAGAACTCATGATTATGGCTTTACAGTTCAGCTAAATATATGTGCAAAGTGCGTTCAGGGACTTAGAAAATAAAATGAGCTAATGCACATAGCAGCATCTAACACAGGGCCTGGTATCTGTATCAGGCCCTCAACAGAGGCTGGTTGGAGCTGAGTCCTCGTAAAGTATTGTGTGTAAAATCATTTCAGCAAAACCCTTACTTTCTTGAGTAACTCATTTGCAGAAGATAAACTTTATTGCTCAAAGTTCACTGATCAATGTGAAGAAAAGTTAATAAAGAAAAGCAGAACAAAGAAGGCAACCTCAGCCAACTGGGGTCCTTTTCTATATCCAGAAACATAAACAGTGACTAGGCAGCTTTTGCATTGTGTGAAGCAAGAGGAAAATATCTGTCTTTAAAATAAATGTGCCACAATTTTGAATTAATGCAAGTTCCTCCTAAGGACCTATATTTCTATTTATCTGTTTAGGAATATACGCTTATATTTCTAATTGTATGATTCTATAGGACTTTGAAATAAAATGTTTTTAAAGAAGTAAGAACATCACTGCCTTCTTAATTCCTTGGTAACAGTTTTCTTCTTGAGACTAATTTTATTTTATCTGGCTTTAAAAATTTCTTTTGATATTATCATCTCATAGTTACCACTCTCTCACTAATTATTGCAATTACAATAGCATTGGCCCAGAGTAGAAGCCAAGGCATGAGAAGATGAAGCTTCTAGTCCTGGATCAGATGTTTATTACCAGTGTTACCCTGGGCAATTTACTTCAAGGACTCTCAGTTTTCACACCTGCAAAATGAGGAAGAGCTTAGAGAAAGAAAGGAACTTCAAATGATTCTTCCCAAGAACAAAAAAGTTCCAGACTAAGTATAACATCGCCTTATTTTGTGTCTGCACTGTTTTCTAAACATTGTGAAGGATTTGAGAGATAAGACACTTCTTCCATGGCATTAGGTCCTATAATCAACAAAGATTTAGTATATCTTCTCTTTTTATTGACTCGGGGTAAAATGTCTAGGGAATCTTCAGAGGGTTCTTTGCATTTTTTCAGTCTCTTATCTTGCTTCTCAATCCTCTGATATCTGAAGGTTTTTCATTTTAACTTTGTTAGCAAAATTTCTTAGCATCTTCTGCTTTATTCCTTCTCATTTATATTCCTCCTACCTTGGCCTTTATAAATTCTAAGTCTTGTGAAGGCAAGAGGGAAACACAGCAGGGAGCAAGGGTATCTACTGAACACCCATCTACAAAGAGGAGGTTTGGGGAAATGCCATGTGTAGAAATTTCAAGTAGTATAATCTCTCTCTCTGTAACTCCCTGGATTCACAATCCAGTCTCCTGCAATAGACAGCAACGCTAGTGCTATGTTCCTTTAAGGATGAGATTTAGCACATCATACTCCACTGCCGTAAAAAAGGATCTCTTGATAGATTTTTTTTTTTTTCCTTTTTAGGAAATAGTAGCTGATTACTTACTACTCTTGAGTTGAAATTCAGTACTTGAAGCCATCAGATTGAATCAACACTACTTCCTGTGAGCTGGTAGAAGTAGAAAGCTCCTGTTTCTTACTATGTTCAAGCATCTTCTTTTAGTGATTCCATTTTCATTTCAATGTGGCAATATGGCAAAAGATTATAGCTTTCATTCTGAATTTGTATGCTAGTTATGTTCTAGTTTCAAATCTTCCACTTGCTTACTATAAAATACAACTCACTAAAGAGACATTTTTTCGTTTCATTTTTTGAAAGTTGGAGAAAACTTGATTCTCCCTTTTTTCTCCCTCTTCTGCCTCCTTTTTCTGACTCTCTTCACTTGAGGAGGTGGCTGTAAGAACAGTTGTGTAATCAACTATTTTACATGTGGCAAGTCCTTATTTGTTATTTGTCAATGATTTCCTGAGTGAATGTGTGTATTGTGCTTTGGCATGCTGAGTACTTCGAACTGAAGAAGCAGCCTCAGAACCAAAGTCTCTCTGACCTTCTCCTGAACCCCACTGCCTCTCTCAAAGTGTAGAGAGGAGCTTTCTCTGAAGTCCCTTATCTGATTAAGGGAAGTTCCTCCAGATGGAAAGCAGTTGCCTTGGGCCCCCTTCCTGTAATCTCATCAAACAGAGAAGATAACTCTCAGGAAAGAAGACTAGAGTTGATACCACACTCAGGGCCCAGAGGAACTTTGTCCCAGGCTATTGTCTGTTCCTCAGGCTCATATATCTCCCCTAAAAATCATTTACTCTTCTTCTAAAATTGCCTTCATCTCCCACTGCCCTCTCCCCTAAGAAGATGATATTTAAGCTTCAACCCTCTGGCCCTTCTTTGAGCTTCACATTTTGTGTGACTCTTGAGCTCTTGCATGTTAATAAACTTATATGCCCTTTCTCCTGTTAATCTATTGTCAGTTTGTTTTATAGACTCAAAGTCTCCACCTTTGGGGGGGGGGGTAGGGGGGTAGAAAAGTTCCTTTCGCCCTGACAAATGGATTACTAGATTTTGCTTCTGTAACTAATTTTCCTTAACTTGGTGATAGCTTCTAAGTTGGCCAAATTTATTTATTCAACATTTATGTTGCATTTATAAAAAAGAAATATACTAAAAAATTATTCTAGTGCTAGGATATGAGTAGAAATCAGCCCACTAAATGATTATAATACCAAAGAAGTGTGAAGAAAACTTACATACAACCATCCATCAGTAAGACACCATTATATATAGATGACTGAAAATTAATGGAAAAGAATTTATATGAGTAAAGTGATTGAGATAAAGAAAACTGAACTATCTGGATATAAACAAAAAGAGAAGGGAGTTGAAAAGAGAAGAGATCGATGATAGTGATTTTCCTATCCTTTGACAAAGTAGGTTAGCTGATTATGATTAGGGGCATATCTCTGTTTCTTGGCGTAATTGGTTCAGCCAAGGATAGACTATCCCCACCCTCTGCCCATGACCTTTCATCTGAACCTGCTAAACTAATTGAAAGTCAGAGTCGAACATTTGAAGGTACAACTAGGAAATATCTTGGCAAATTAGAAATCAGTCTAATTTTCCTTAAAATTCCACCCATTGCTCAAATCCAGATTCAAATGTGAATCTCTCTCATTAACTATTGATCTCCCTCTGAATAGCCATAGTATTTTACCAACTATATTTTGCTATTGCTTAGACCACTTGTGTGTTTGGCATAGCTACTGTCATTATAAATATTAATAATACCCAACATTTTTACAATGGTTCATAGGAGCAGAAACAAATTGGGTCCCACTACCTGAATGCAGCCTATAGATATACCTTGTTGGTCCACACTACTTTTAATTGTATTGAATTGATTGCCAACATTTTAAAATAGAATATTTTATGCAAAAATACAGATTTCTAGTATTTTCAAGAAGTTGGATAATCTGGCAACACAGGGTTCCCATTGTCAGTTTGGGGATTGTTTCGTGAACATGTTTTCAGTGATCGAAGTTCATTCTTATTTTATCACTACAAAAACATGTTTGATATATAGAGTAGTTATTCAATACATAAGGCAATTAAAGACCAAGAGGTTAATAAGAAAACTATCTAAGGTCAAATGATTAGTCAACAATAGAACATACTTCTGGCTTCATCCTCCAGTTTTTTATTCAGTGATGCCATATCCAGGAAATAAAATAACAATTATTTCTAAAGTCTTCAAATTTCAATTAAAATAAGAGTTGACAAGTTTGGTTGATTTTTTAAAAAACATTTTGAAAAATCAGATGTGTCAACTTTTACAAAAATCCTTCCTGGGATTTTGATTGGGAAGGCCTTAAATCTATACAACAGTTTAAAGAGAATTAACTTTTTAAAAATATTGAGTTTTCCAATTCATAAACATAGCATATCTCGTCTTTTAGTTCACTCTCCTTTAATGTGTCATAACAGTGTTTCATAATGTTTTTTTGACTTTTAATGGTTTTATGTTTATTTCCTTGTAAACAGCAGTACTCTGTGAAATTCAAGCATCTTAAAGAATAATTTTTTAAAGTAACCTTTAAATAGTGCCCATCTGTGAAGAAGTCCCAGGAAAATGTTACTCATAGATTCAAATTACCCTGGGACATTAACAGACTGGATTCAGTTCTTGTTATTTTAACACATGGAATCTCCTTTTAAACTGTGGACTCATGACTGTGGCTGCCTAACACACATGAAAGGTAAGAGTAGATATGGGAAAACTTTTTTCTATAAGCATTCAGAAAAAAAAAAAAAAGAAAGAAAATTATCTATTTTTCATTCTGTCTCATTGTCCTGAAGGAATCTTCTTTTAATAAAATTTTTGATTAATTTGGTGTATGTATAGTTACATAAGTGTGACAGGATAGTCACCAGTTTCTAACAATAGTTACCAGGTTTTTAATATTCACTGCCTGAAGCATAAAATTCTTTCCCCATTTCTTCTTGCCTTAAATAATTGTATAGACTCTGTAGCTGTAACAGACAGATTTTTTTTTTACCCTGTCAAGTTCTTTTTGACTTGAGTGCTCTTATGGAGTTTAACTCACTAGGTCCAGGAAACGATCATCTTAAATATTTGTTTCTAACATTGTGAAGCAGTTAACGTGGTAACAGCAGAACCAGACAACTCTTGAGCTAGCTCAACTCTGTTTTTTTGTTATTGGGAGAAAACTCTGACGATCAATACTAGCGGTGGTGGGAGCTGTTTCCTTCTCTAGATTAGCTGGAAGGGAGGCAAGTGGGGTGGCCCTTCACCTCCCAGAGATCGACCCAGACACACATCTCTATGTGGTCAGGGCCTGATGCTTTCTCACAGGAGTAGGGCCATGTGCACTGTGTCCTCTGCACAGACCCAGACTTTCACAGTGAGATGCATTTTCCCACTACTGAAGGTGGCATGTACTTTATTGATTTTCCTCAAACTATAGAAGATATTTTATGTCACACTGCTCCCAGGAGAGGCCCCACACTTCCATTGTCTCTTTTTAGCTTTTTTTTATTATTATTATTTTTTTATTTTTAAAAAATTTATTAAATGTATTGGTTGTTTACTTTTTGTTCAACTTATTTCTAGGTATTTCACAGTTTTATGCTATTTTAAAGGGTATTTTTATTTTAATTTCTGACTGTTCATTGTTTGTATATAGAAATTCTGTAGAGTTTTGTAAATTGACTCTGCATCCTGTGAATTTGCTACTTTCACTTATCAGTTCTAGCATCTTTTTTTGTAGATTTCTTATAGTTTTCTGCATACATGATCATGTCATCTGTGAATAAAGATGATTTTATTTTTTCTTTCCTAATCTTCATGCATATTATTACTTTTTCTTGTGTTATAACACTGGCCAGTAAAATGTTTAATAAAATTAATTAATTGTTGTACAGGAAATCCTTACTTTATTCATGACCTTGACAGGACAGTACTTATTCTTTCAGCAGTAAGAATAATGGTAACTGTAGAGCTAGGGCTGGGTCTGGAGCTCACAGACCCCTCAAGTCCATTCACAAACCCTTCACATGCAGGTCTATGAGCTAGATAAGTGGACAAAATGGTCCTTGGAGCCTTGGCTGAAGTAGGAATAGTCTTTATTCAGCACACACAACACTGGGAGCTAGGCAGTGCAAAGGAGAAACAGAAACTCAACTGCTACAGGAAAAGTCCAAAGGAAAACTGAGCAGCTGCCAGCAGAGTAAACATGCTCTAATTTTAGATGTGATCTTTGCCAACCAGGACTGCTTCACAAACTCAAGAACACATAATAGCAACAAAACTAAAAAGATACTTGGTGCACATGCACACTAACTCCACCCACACACAACTTGTTTACAAGAAATGTGCTGCTCAACCCCCAATCAGACCTGAGCTGAGGGAGCCTGACTAAATTATTCTGCTTTCCTCATAGTAACTGTAGGTTTTTCATAGATTCTTCATATCAGGTTGAGAAAATTAACCTCTAATCCTAGTTTGTTGAGACTTTTAACCCTCATTTAATCTAGGGCTGATTTAATTCCTACTCCTAAAGAGATCCTCTCTCAGGATTGTATTCATGACTCATGTATTATGAGGTTTTTCTTCTCTGGCTGGCAGGAACATTTCCATCCATATATGTGCCCAGGAATTGTTATATGTGCCCAGGAATTGTTTAGTTTGTTTTGTTTTTTCCCCATTGGCTCTTTCCCTGGATTTTGGAACTTTATTCTCATGCATGTTCAGATCACTACTCAGCCAGATGTGGAGGAATCTTTCTGGAGATCTATGGAGCTTTCCCTGTGTTCACCTCTCTCCTCTCTGGTAGCCTACCCAACAAATTCTATTAAACAGGGCTCCCTGAATGCTGGTCCCCTTAACTCCTTCACTGAGTCTCCTTAACTCAGCAGGACTGCCGGGCTCTGTTTGAGCTCCATCTTTCATGTGGCTACTTGGAAAGTGCTTCTTTCTAAGAAAGAGGTAACCATTTTCTTAGAGATCTGCATTATCATACTGAGTGTCTAGTTGCCTAGTATAGAGCTACATTATAAGCTCACCTTTTATGTAGCTTGAGTAAAAGAAAACCAGTGTTGCATGACATGAGAGCCCTCCAACCAACCTATGTGGCTTTTTGAAATTCCCATTATTAACAACTTTTCTTTGTGGTAAGACATTTAATCTAAAGAAGTGCTTTATTTTCTATTTTTATGTATTTGTTTTTAACCTGTGAAGGGCATTCCTATAGAACATTAATATAAAATGGCATGTCAGACAACTTTATCTTTGGTTGATTTTAATTAACTACTCTCTGGTAGTTAATTAAAGCCCTGGATAAAGTACTGAAAGTTTATCTTAATTAGAGTTTGGGCAAAGGAGAATTCTGCAGTATGTATCCCTAATTGGTTTATGCAGCAAAGAGTTGATTATATGGTATGTTACTTGGGTCAAACAGCACAAGCATAAGGTTGGGAAGGGTTGGTAGGGTGGGGAGGGTGGACAGACGGCAGGGAGCAGAACACTTTCAAATAGCAGAGGAGAAATTGAGAGAAAAGACGCTGAAGTTTGACTGCTGCTGTGGATTGAATTCTGTCCCCCCTTTCAAAAAGATACTTTCAAAAAGTTATGAGGTCCTAACCCCTGGTAATTGTGAATGTAACCTTATTTGAAAATAGGGCCCTTGCGGATGTAATTACTTAAAATGAGGTCATATTGGAATGGGGTGGCCTTTCCTCCAATCTGACTGATGTTCTTATAAGGACGCTAGACACAGGAGACCCACAGGGAAGACAGTCACATGAAGATGGAGACAGAGATTGGAGTGACGCAGCATAGGCCAAGGAACTCCAAGTGCTGACAGCAACCACTAGAAGCTAGGACCAGGCAAGGAAACTTCTTCCCTCAGAGCCTTCAGAGAGAGCACGGCCCTGCTGACACCTTGATTTTGGACTTACAACCTTCAGAATTGTGAGGTAAAAATAATACCTGTTGTTTAAGCCACCTGGTTTGTGGTGCTTTGTTATGGAAGCTCTAGGAAATTAATAAAGCTGCCTAAATTTGAAACTTGGCTTTGCTACCTACTGTTCTGTAATCTTGGGCAATTATTTTAGTTTCTCTAAACTTTAGTTTCTTCAATTGCAGGAAAGGAAGGAAGGAAGGAAGAGAAAGAGGATAATTATAGTACCAACCTCATAGGGCGAGTATGAGAATTAAATAAAATAATGTATGTCAAACACTTAACATTGCGGCTGGCAAGTGGTAAGCATTTAATACATGTTAGCTAACTTTAGCCTGAAGGGCGAAAAACAACAAAAATAAATCTTACTTTAAAATATGCCTAATATAGACGCTGATAATTACAATGCTGAACTTACAGGATTAGGGTGATGTTAGTAATAAGTTAACAGTTAGGTGGTCCCCTTATTTACTCTTCCTATACAGTCAGTTCAGGGATATAAAAATAAAATAATAAATCTATTAATCCGTCCATGTGTGTATATTCTCTAATGATTTGTTCAAATAACCAATTTCAATGGTTTCCAAAATGAAAACCAAGTGCTAGCCATTTAGCACTGAGTATTTTTTTCCCAACTGTTTCAAAATTTAATTTTATGTTAATACCTTATGGATCTGATATTGCTTTTCCTTTCTTTTTCAAAAATATTTTGCAGGTCCTTTAAAAACGACATAAAATACCTTATTCAAATTACCTGTTATTGTATGCATTAGCGTAGAGCAAGTCTGGACATACTGGAAATAATTGAACCAAATGTTACTCTGGGAGCCCAGATTAACTTAAAGAGAAGTCAGAGAGAGAAAATGAGATCACTTTTTTTTTTTTCAGGTCTGACCAAAATGAGTAGATTTTTTTCATCCAGAATTGTATTCTGGTATAATGGCATCTGAATTGTGGGTGTCAAAGACACAGAAAAGTAGTGCGATAGTGGAGTATTTCTTAATATTAGAAGATTTCAGTGACCCTTCTAATCCTCATTACAGGCTCCCTGGCTTCTCTTTCCATTCACCTTTACATGTGAGTGGAGTGTGCATGCATATGCGTGCCTATGCTCCCACACACACTAAGTCTACCCACATCCTTAACTGCCTAATCCAAAAACAACTGACAAAGAGGTTATAGAAAGGAATAGGTGAAGATTAGAATTAGGAGGATGGATCTCAAGATGGCGACGGGTCCGGAGCGGGCGTGCCAGAAGACAGCGCGAGCCTGAGAAGTGCGTGCTGTGCTGCCAGAGTACTATTTGCATTTCCAAGAGCAACAAAAAAAGAATAAGTCATTGATCAACTAATCTACAATGACAAAAAAGCAACTACAGATTCGAGGTTTCAGGGCCAACACAGAAGAGTCCTGAGAGCGCCCAAGCTGCGCTGCGGAACCGAGTGAGCAGCCCAAGGCAACAAAGGCCAAGAAAGACGGCAGCGATGATGCAGAAACAGAGAGGAAGGTGCTGGACCAGCCCAGCTCTGTGAGCTCTGTGAGTGACCCCCAGCCCAGCCCTACTTGCGGGGCAGACGCCCGTCCGGCTCCCGCCTACCATACCAGGCTAGGCACCGGCACCAGCACTACCTCCATTTTCTCAGTTGGTGGCAGAGCCGGCCGGCTCGGATCGGCCAGGCCTGCCCTCCTTGCTTGGCGCGGCTCCTCACTGAGCCGTGCCACTTGCATGCCTCGGCGCAGGGCCCCCCGGGACATGTGGACTGGCCTACAATCCCACTCCCCACACGGATCTCTGGCGGGGCTGGTGGCGGGGGGAGCCCCTGGCCAGCATCGGGAGGGCAGGGAAGAGGAACCCGCCCAGATTGTCACTCCACCACACCCTGGGCTTTGGCCCCAAGTAAACTTCCTGTTTCCGGGAGGCAGATACCATCTCTGTGGCCATCAGTTCAGAAGAACCCCAAACTGATTTCTGGTTGGGAGAGGTGAGGCTGGAGCGCTCTCGAGCTCGCTTGAACCTGCCAGAGAGCTGACTGCCGGTGGGCGCCCAAGTCAGCCCGTGCTGGGGGGATTCAAAGAGGAACTGTGTGCTGTGAGATCCTCCCCTGAGGAGCTCACACCCTGGTGTCGGAGATAACTCAACTACACAATTAACCACAATACCAGGAGGAAAGTGAGAAGCCCAAAGAAAGCCTTATCCAGAGCCACAAATGCACCCAGAGCATCCCTACCAGAAACCTGAAAGTCTTCCTGGGCGGGGCGGGGCAGAGAACGGGCTAGAAGTCCCGGCTGATAGACGAGGACTGCAGAAGACACGCCCCAGCCCTGTACTGAGCGCACAGAGTGGGGAGGGGTCCAGCAAAGGACGCGGAGTCTCTGCAAAAAAATACACACCCTGCGGGCCACCTCTGCCAGGTCCAACAGCCCCACCTAGTGCACACAGAGTGGGGAAACGCCCGGATAGCGAGGTGGAGACTTGGCAGAACACACATACCCTGTGGGGCCGGCAGGGCGCGATCCAGCAGCCAGGACCAGAACACACGGAACAGGGAGAACTACACGGGAAGTGGAAGATCAAAAGAGTCCACACACCCTGCAGTACCGCCCCGAGATCCACCACCTAATAGAGTCCAAGCTGACCAGACAGGAGGCTTCCCAGAGAGGCCCAAGACCCAAGTTAAACACACACACAAGACACTAGAGGCCAACTGAGCAATTACAGAGGTGCTCATACCAAATTGACAAACACAGCCATACCTTAGTTAGTCAAGAGGGTCAAACCTGTGCACAGTGAAATTCCCTGCCAAAATGAATAAACATCCAAAAAAAGATACCAGAAATGCAAAAAACCAAGAAAGTACACCACCAAAAGTTAATAAATCTCAAACTCTAGATCCTATAGAACAAGAAGCCCTTGAAATGAATGACAAGGAATTTCAAGTGATAATCCTAAAGAAACTGAAGGAGATACAAGAAAACTCAGATGGACAGCGTGATGAAATGAGGAAAAGTATACAGGACCTGAAAGAGGAAATGTACAAGGAAATCAATACCCTGAAAAAAAATGTAGCAGAACTTGCCAAACTGAAGAAGTTTTTAGCAAAATAAAAAACACAAAGGAGAGTTTAACCAACAGGCTTGTGGAAGTTGAAGAAAGAACCTCTGCACTTGAAGATGGGCTGTTTGAAATAACACGAGCAGACAAAAAAAGAAAAAAGAATCAAAGGAATTGAAGAAAATCTGAGAGATATCAGACAACCTTAAGTGCTCAAATATCCGAGTCATGGGTATTCCAGAAGGGGAGGAAAAAGGAGATTGCATTGAAAACATATTCAACAAAATAGTGGCAGAAAACTTCCCAGATATAGGAAAAATCACAGATCTTCAGATCCAGGAAGCTCAACGATCTCCAAACGTATTCAACCAAAAAAGGTCTTCTCCAAGACATGTTATAGTCAAATTGGCTAAACTCAAAGACAAAGAGAGAATCTTAAAAGCTGCAAGAGAGAAGAATCATATCACCTATAAGGGAGCCCCAATCAGGTTAACATCAGACTTCTCAGCACAAACCCTAAAAGCTAGAAAGAAATGGGATGATATATTCAAAATAATAAAGACAAAGATTGCCAGCCAAGAATACTCTACCCTGCAAGGCTGTCCTTCCGAAATGAAGGGCAAATAGTATATTTCTCAGACAAACAAAAACTGCCGGAGTTCACCAACACAAAACCACCCTTACAAGAAATTCTCAAGGGAGTACTGGGATTGGTTCCTGAAAAATAACTACCACTGCCATAAAAATTCAAGTAAAATCAAAACCCACTAGTATAATAAAAATGACAATCATGAAAAGAAAACAAACAAACAAAAACACTAGCTGCAACCTAAGGAACAACCAAACACAGAAAAAAACAGCAAAACAGAAAGCAAGGAACAAAAGACACCTAAGACAACCAAACAACCAATACAATGCTAGGAATAAATCAACACCTTTCAATAACAACTCTCAATGTAAAAGGTTTAAATTCCCAATCAAAAGACACAGATGGGCTGACTGGATTAGAAAGGTGGGCCCAACTATATGCTGCCTACAAGAGACCCACCTCACCCATAAAGACTCACATAGACTAAGAGTGAAAGGATGGAAAAAGATTTACCATGCAAACAGAAAAGAAAAACGAGCTGGAGTAGCTATTCTCATATCAGACAAAATAGACTTTAAACTAAAAACCATAAAAAGAGACAATGAGGGTCACTACATAATGATAAAAGGACTGATGCATCAAGAAGACATAACAATCATAAATATGTATGCACCCAATGTTGGAGCACCCAGATTCATAAAACAAACTCTATCAGACCTAAAGAAGGAAATAGACACTAATACCATAATAGCAGGGGACCTGAACACCCCACTCTCAATATTGGACAGATCAACCATTAGGACCCAAATCAAGTCCCAACAAATTCAGAAAACTTGGAATTATCCCATGTATTTTCTCAGACCATAATGGATTAAAACTAGAAATCAATAACAAACGAAACTCTGGAAACTACACAAACACATGGAAATTAAACAACATTCTACTTAACGACACATGGGTCCAAGAAGAAATCAAGCAGGAAATAAAAAAATGTATTGAAACTAATGAAAATAATGATACATCATAGCAAAACTTGTGGGACACTGCAAAAGCAGTATTAAGGGGGAAATTTATTGCATTAAATGCTTACCTCAGAAAAATGGAAAGATGGCAAGTGAACAACCTAACTCTGCACCTTAAAGAACTAGATAAACAAGAACAATCTAAACCTAAACCTAGCAGACAGAAAGAAATCATCAAGATCAGAGCAGAACTTAACGAAATTGAAACCCAAAAAACAATACAAAAGATCAACGAATCAAAAAGTTGGTTTTTTGAAAAGATAAATAAAATCGACAAACCACTAGCACGGCTAACAAAAAAAAGAAGAGAGAAGATTCAAATAACAAAAATTAGAAATGAAAAAGGTGATATTACAACTGACCCAAATGAAATACAAGGAATCATCCGAGACTACTATAAACAGCTATATGCCAACAAGTTCGAAAACCTAGAGGAAATGGACAAATTTCTGGACTCACACAAGCTTCCAAAATTAAACCAAGAAGATATAGAAAACCTGAACAGACCGATAACATTAAAGGAGACTGAAGATGTTATCAGAAAGCTCCCAAAAAAGAAAAGCCCGGGACCAGATGGATTCACAGCAGAATTTTACCAAACATTCAAAGAAGAAATGACACCAATTCTTTACAAACTATTCCAAAAGATTGAAACAGAAGCAAAGCTTCCAAACACATTCTATGAAGCAAACATCATCCTGATACCAAAACCAGATAAAGATATAACCAAGAAAGAAAACTACAGGCCAATATCCTTGATGAATATAGATGCAAAAATCCTCAATAAAATATTAGAAAACAGAATACAACAGCACATTTGTAAGATCATTCACCACGATCAAGTGGGATTCATCCCAGGGAAGCAAGGTTGGTTCAACATACGCAAATCAATAAATGTGATCCACCATATTAACAAAATCAAACACAAGGACCATATGATCATCCCTATTGATGCCGAAAAAGCATTTGATAAGATCCAACACTCATTCATGACAAAGACCCTTTATAAATTAGGTATAGACGGAAAGTATCTCAACATAATCAAAGCCATATATAATAAACCCACCGCCAATATCATCCTGAATGGGGAAAAACTAAAAGCTTTTCCTTTAAGAACAGGAACCAGACAAGGATGCCCACTCTCACCACTCCTATTCAACACAGTATTGGAAGTATTAGCCAGAGCAATCAGAATTGAGAAGGAAATAAAGGGCATCCAGATTGGAAAGGATGAAGTCAAACTGTCCCTCTTTGCAGATGACATGATCCTATATATAGAACAGCCCAAATCATCTATTAAAAAACTCTTAGAGGTGATAAAAGAGGTCAGCACAGTAGCAGGATACAAAAGCAACACACAAAAATCAGTAGCATTTCTATTCACCAATAGTGAACAAGCAGAAAGAGAAATCAAGAAAGCCTGCCCATTCACAATAGCCACCAAAAAAATAAAATACCTAGGAATTGAACTAACTAAGGACGTGAAAAATCTCTATAACGAGAACTATAAACCACTCCTGAGAGAAATTAGAGAGGATACAAAAAGATGGAAAGACATCCCATGCTCCTGGATTGGAAGAATCAATATAGTGAAAATGACTATACTACCCAAAGTAATATACAAATTCAATGCAATCCCCATCAAAATTCCAATGACATTTCTCTCAGAAATGGAAAGAACTATACAGTCATTTATCTGGAATAACAAAAGACCAAGAATAGCCAAAGCAACGCTGAGCAAAAAAAAATAAAGCTGAAGGTATTACTCTACCTGACTTTAAACTATACTACAAAGCCACAATAACCAAAACAGCATGGTACTGGTATAAAAACAGAGACACTGATCAATGGAATAGAATAGAATACCCAGAAATCAACCCACGCACTCACTGCCATTTGATCTTCGACAAAGGCATCAAGTCTATTCACTGCAGAAAGAGAAATCAAGAAAGCTTGACCATTTACAAGAGCCACCAAAAAAATAAAATACTTAGGAATTGAGCTAACCAAGGATGTGAAAAACCTCTATAACGAGAACTACAAACCACTCCTGAGAGAAATTAGACAGGATACAAGAAGATGGAAAGACATCCCATGCTCCTGGATTGGAAGAATCAATATAGTGAAAATGACTATACTACCCAAAGTAATATACAAATTCAATGCAATCCCCATCAAAACTCCTATGATCCCATCAAGATTCCAATGATATTTTTCTCAGAAATGGAAAGAACTCTCAGGACATTTGTATGGAATAACAAAAGACCACGCATAGCCAAAGCAATGCTGAGCAAAAAAAATAAAGCTGGAGGTATTACTCTACCTGACTTTAAACTATACTACAAAGCCATAATAACCAAAACAGCATGGTACTGGTACAAAAACAGAGACACTGATCAATGGAATAGAACAGAACACCCAGAAATCAACCCACGCACTTACTGCCATTTGATCTTCGACAAAGGCACCAAGAACATACATTGGGGAAAGAATAGCCTTTTCAATATATGTTGCAGGAAAAATTGGATATCCATGTATAGAAGAAAGAAAGTAGTCCCTTACCTCTCACTATATACCAAAATCAATTCAAAATGGATTAAAAACATAAATGTAATACCTGAACCTGTAAAGTTACTAAAAGAAAACATAGCACTTTAAGACATCGGTCTGAGCGAACATTTTAGGGAGAGGACTTCTAAAGCACAGGCAAAAAAATTTCTAAAGCACAAGCACAAAAGCAAAAATAGACAAGTGGGACTATATCAAACTGAAAAGCGTCTGCACCACAAAAGAAATAACCAACACACTGACAAGGCAACTGGAAGAAAGGAAAAGCATATTTTCAAACTATTCATCTGACAAGGAATTAATATCCAGAATGTACGAGGAACATAAACAACTCAGCAAAAAAACAAAAAATGAGATTAAGGAAAGGGCAAATTAACTGAATAGACATTTCTTGAAAGAGAACATGCAAATGGACAACAGGTATATTTTTAAAATGCTCAATATCACTAATTATCAGAGAAATGCAAATTAAAATCACCATGAGATATCATCTTACTCCACTTTGAAGGCCTATTATCGAAAAGACAAAAAATAACAAATGGTGTTGAGGATACAGGTAAAAGGGAACTCATACATTGTTGGTGGAAATGTAAACTAGTACAACCATTATAGAAAGCAGCATAAAGGTTCCTCAAAAAACTAAAAATAGAACTACCATATGACCCAGCAATCCCACTGCTGGGTATTTATCCAAGGGAAAGGAAATTAGCATACGAAAGAGATACCTGCACCCCCTTGTTTATTGGAGCATTATTCAGAAATTAATTCACTCACATACACACACAATAAAACACCGGGGGTGGTGGGGAAGAAGATATAACAACTATACTTTTTTGAAGTTATTACAACAAGCAAACGGAAAGGACATTCTTGGGTGGGAGAGGGGAGAGGGAGGAGGGAGAGAGGTTTTGGTGATGGGCCATAATAATCAACTACATTGTATATTGACAAAATAAAAATTAAAAAAATTAATAAATAATTAATTTTAAAAAAAGAAGTAGGAGGATGATTGTAAAAATCATTATATGTTAATATTAATCCACAATACAGAAAAGTCAAGAAGTGACAGACTGGGAGGACAGTCAGAAAAAAAAAGTTTTCAAAAGATTCAAAATCAGCATGTGCATAGCAGCATCTTCATGATTATTTTCTCTATCACACATTAACATAGAAATGAATATGCCCATACATATGGATGAAAACATATGCCTCATGCCATTGTGAGAGAGTTAAGAAAAAATAAAAATGTCAAATTTTTTGTTTGCATCTAATCAATACAATCACCTTCAAAACTTGTCTCTACCTAAAAGAGAAGCCGAGAAAAGACACATTTTAATAAATGTTCTTTTTCTAATCCACCATTGTAGGACAGTCATAAACTGAATCTAAAGGGTTGAACCTGTACTGCAAATATGTTTTGTTTGGCTTGCACAGTTTTTAGTCTTTGCTGCAAAAAAGAGGATTTTATGTAAAGATCTAATTTTTTGATTTTCGTTCAAAAAATTAGATCTAGAACACTGGGGTCTAATTTCCACCTAGTGATTTCCCCTGTTAGTCAGAGAATCCACTCTTTGCTAATCATATTCCCACCTAGTTGGTTACATTTATCTAGTCATTGCTGGCATTTATGTTTGTGACTTCTCCTCTATACCATCAAAGAGGAAATCTTACGGTGCAACAATTACCCAGTGGTACTCTAGCAACCCTAGAAAGGAACACTAGAGTTTTTTAAACTTTCTGTATTTGTTCACTCATCCACTCAACTATCACAGAAGAACAACCATGCCAGTTGTTAGAAGAGTGGTGAACAAGATTCACTACAATCTCCTGGTTTTGTTACCTGCACCCTTTCAAATACAAACCACTTAAAAGTCAAATGTGGGTGGAAATGGAAATCAGTTTTTATTCAGGAATACCAGTGACCTGGGGAGAGATGTTAGGCCAATGCATCTCTCCCAAAACCTGAAGGAGACTGGACAGACTAAAGCCATCTCAAAGACTCAGATTCACTGGAGGGTTTTTAAGGAGCAGGTTGAGGGAATGGAATGTGGGAAGTGAAAAGTAGGAGGCGGGGAGAAATGAGCTGCGGGGGCTCCTGCAAGGAGCCAGGTGCAAGGTCGTGCCCAAGGCTCTGTCTGATTTCTGCTATCATCCTTAATGTTATCTCAGGTCCAGCTGGAGGGGTGGAATCAGCATGGCTTTATTGATGTCTTCCTTGGTTTCCCAGGGTCTGGATAGCAGTGTGAGTCTGCAGCTCTAGGCTGACTGGAAAACAACTTTACATTCATGTACATAATGTCATCTTGCCCCATAACCAAGGTTCAAAATATCAACTAACCATGGGAAAAGAGGGAACTCAGAGAAATGCATACCAAGAAAAAACTGTCTTTTAAAAATCTGCCTGCAGACCGTGTACTTTTAGGTCCCAACATGGTTTCACTCCTGCTCACTCCAACAGTTTCACGGAGCTTGTAATCTAATGGGTTAAGCTGAATATGTAAATGAGCAATTATTATAAAATGTGATAAATGCACATATGAGAAAGTATAATAAATGCACTTGCAAGGTACTCTGAGCCTATGGAGGAGCATATAAGCCAGATTTGAGAGGACCAATAAAGACTTTCTATAAAAGTGTTATTTAGTTGATAACTTAATGAATGTTATTAAGTTTATACTGAAAGAGCGATTTGCAGATAGATAGTCAGGTGAAGAGGCATGAGGGAGAGTTTTCCTGGCAGAGAAAACAACATGTACAAAGACTTGGAGATGAGAGAGAGATTGGTGAACTTGAGAAAATACAATGAGTTAACATTGGCTGGAATGTTAATTATAAGGCATAGTGACTTGAATGATTATGTAAAGATGATAGGTAGTTGTATTAGTCCATTCTGTGTTGCTATAACAGAATACTTGGGACTGGGTAATTTATAAAGAAAAATGAAACTTACTGTTTACAGTTTCTGAGGCTGGGAAGTCCAAAGTCCACCTGGTGGTGGTGACAGTGACCCAGCATTCTCACATTGCAAGATGGTGGAAGCAGAGAGAGAGCAGAGAGAGAGAGACAGACAAACTGTCTTCTTTTAAAACCCTTGGAACCACACCTCTGAACACCATTTTTAATCCATTCACTACTGCACCGTCCTACAATCCAACCACTTCTTCAAGGCTCCACCTTTCAATTACCATGATAGGATTTTCCATCCTCTTAACAGTCACAGTGGGGGCTAAGTTTCCAATACATAAAACTTGGGGAACACAGTTCAAGCTCCAATGAGTTCTGGGGGTACATAACTCAATCCACTACAGTAGTCAAATATTATGAAGAATCTTAAGCACTATATCATAGAGTTTGAATTTTAGCCCAAGGGTTATGAGGAGCCATTAGACAGTTTTAAGCAGATAAGTGATATGATTAGTTTTGAATTGTAGAAAATTTACTTTTGTTGTTATGCAGAAAATAAATTGAAGGAGTCCAAGACTGGAATGGGAAGTTCAGTCATAAGCCTGATGGTGAGACATGGTGATGACTTCAACCAGGGTGCTGTTAGTGGTTTTGGAGGCAGTGAATGGATGTGAGAACTACTTGGGGTGCAGAGTTAACTGGATTGGATAATGGGGCATGTGTAGGCAGGGAGGAGTAAAATTCAGAGTTGGGAAGATTAACTTTAGATAGGATGACAGACAATTCTGATGTAACACGCAGAATGGGCATGGATTGGAGTCAGTTTGAAGGCAATCGGAAGCATGGTGAATTCCCATCTATAGGCTTCTACTTTCTCTGGAAAGTGGGAGGTAAAGCTACCGGCTGAAAGTGAGGAGAAAAATGATTGGATCTGGGACTTGAGATAAATAGAGAAAATTGGCATAGTGAAAAATCAGAGTATTGAGAGCTACAAAGCTAAACACAAAGGAATTTCCAGGAACACTTGAGGGTCCAATTTAGGCTGTATACTACAAACTTATGGCAGAACCAGTTTCTGTGTTTTTTATTTTGCATGTGTGTGTTTAGCAGTATTCAAACACATAGATATGGAAAAGGCAGTTAATTCGATTCATTGAGACCTCAGAGTTTGCTCTACAGAGGGATAATTTAGAAAGAGATTTGTGATATTAATAAGAGATTTTTATAATGATAAACTAATATACACTAAAGAGGAAAGGAAATAAAGACAGGAGGAGAAAGCAGAAGGGTCAAATCACTGCAGGCCTCTTTGCAAAAAATTGAAAATATTTGAGTAAGATGAAAGAAAATGTGATCAGAAAATAAAGGTCTGTAAGGAAGATTGTTGAAGTAGACATCCCCAGTTAGTGAACAAGTCCAGGGCATGGCCCACAAATTTCTGTGGATGCCTACAGTAGGGTAGAGACAAAGGTCCCTGGAAATATAAAAGTGAATGAATTTGGAGGCCAGAGTATTGGATGGGTCAAGAGGAAGTTGAGGTCATTAGAATTGTGGCCGGTCTTGGCGATGAAGAAGAAAACACTGAGCAGAAGAGGAATCTGATAGATGATACAAAAACGAGAGCAAGGATTACATAGACAAGTGACATGAACTTTAAGGAAACAAGGAACATGAACTTTAGGGAAACCTTTATATGGAAGAATAATGTTCTGAAAAGGGCAATAGAGAATGAGAAAAAGATGGGTATATGGTGAAAGAGTTTCTTAGAATTTCTGGATAACATCCTTATTTCATTAACAATGCACACAACTATTTCACTACATTCTGTTTTCCACTTTATCAACATACACATTCATTTACGTTGACTTACACATAGATCTATGCATTCATTTAGAGGATTTCATAATTGTTTTACTCTTAGGAGTGGAGTGTCACATATCAGTGATAGGATGCCAAAATGCATGTCCTGTCGTGATGCTTGAAGTTTAATGTTTCTAGTGTCCTAATTCCCCTCATAGCCATTGCAATTTCCTTGTGGTCACAAACCAGTCCACATTGTCACTATGGTGCTAGAAAGAAGATTAAAGCTAACAGTTTTGAAAATGTGTTTTGAATAAGATAATGAGGCTTAAAAATGTGATTTTGCAATATTTATCCTTTGAAATAATCTAAAGGGTTTTTACCATCCAATTTATTATGCTAAGTTGATTGTTTCTGTGATAAAAAGATCTCCCAAAGGAAATAGTCGCTTGTCTGAATAAATTCAGTGAAGCCCAAACTGTACATTTTGGCTTCACTTCAGAGGTTGCGAAGAACCTCAAATGTCAAAGCAAATTTTTATTCCAAAATAAGTGAGAAAAAGTCAAAGATGACAGGATCAGTTCCAGTGCCTGCAGGGTGTACCAATTAATAAATGCTCCATGGTGATATTCTAACCTGCTATCAGTGATGTCAAGCAATTTGAATTCATCTAGGTAGATGCTACCATTTCCTGGCATAAAACTGTAAGGAAAAGGTTGCATGAGATGACATACATTAACTACCCTAACCCAATTATTATGCAATGTACATATGTATCAAAACATCAGTTTGTACCCTGTAAGTATGTATAACTACAATGTGTACAGTTTAAAGAAACTGTAGGAGAAAGGTAAGTTATCCCTCTAATCTCACATGCATTTATTTAAACAATCAATTAATTTCTTTTACAGTTGTTTGTATGTAGTTCTGGGGTAGAGTGTATTGTGTCAATACATGCATATACTGAGCAATGATTCACTTAGGATAGATAGCATAGTTTTACACCCATTAGTCCAAATTTCTCCTCCCCACCCCCACCCCCATCTCTGATAAATACTATTCTACTCTCTATTTCTGTGAGAACCACTTTTTTTTTGTAGATTCCACATATAAGTAATATCATGCAATATTTGTCTTTTTTGTGATTGTTTCCAGTTCTATTCATGTTGCTGCAATGATAGGATATCATTTTTTTAACAGTTGAGTAGTGTTCCATTGTATATGTATATCATAGTTTTTTAATCCAATCATCTGTTGACGGACATTTAGGTTGATTCCATCTCTTGGCTGTTGTGAATAGTGCTGCGATGAACATGGTAGTGTAGGTGTCTTTTTGATATATTGATTTGAATTCCTTTGGGTATATACCCAGTAGTGGGATAGCTGGGTCCTAAGACAGATACATTTTAAATTTTCTGAGGAACCTCCATACTGTTTCCCACGGTGGCTGTACCAATTTACATTTTATCTAGTTGGTAATAGCCATTCTAAGTAGAATGAGATTATATCTCATAGTGGTTTTAATTTGCATTTCCCAGATGATTAGTGATGTTGAGCATTTTTTTCATGTGCCTGTTGGCCATTTGTATGCCTTCCTTTGAGAAATGTCTGTTCAGGTTCATAGCCTATTTTTTAATTGGGCCTTTTTTTTTTTTTTTTGGCTGTTGAGTTATTTTAAGTTCCTTATCTATTCTGGATATTAGCACCTTGTCTGAATTGTAGATGGCAAACACATTCTCCCATTCTGTAGGATGTCTCTTCACTCTGTTGAGAGTGTCCCTTGCCCTGCAGAAGCTTTTCAGTTTGATGTAGTCCCATTTGAGTATTTTTGCTTTAGTTGCATGTGCTTTTGTAGTCTCGCTCAAAAAAGTGCTGCCCACTCCCATTTCGTGGAGAATTCCCCTGTGTTTTCTTCTAGTAGTTTCATACTTTTGGCTCTTAAATTTAGATTTATCATCCACTTCGAGTAGACTTTTGTGTATGGCGAGAGACAGGGGTCTCGTTTCAGTCTTTTGCATGTGGATATCCAGTTTTCCCAGCACCATTTGTTGAAGAGGCTGTCCTTTCCCCATTGTATATTTTTGGCACCCTTGTCAAAAATTAGTTGGTTGTAAGTGCCTGGGTCTATTTTAGGGTTCTCTATTCTGTTCCATTGGTCAATTTGTCTGTTTTTACGCCACTATCATGCTGTTTTGGTTACTATAGCTTTATAGTATATTTTGAAGTTAGGAAATGTGATGCCTCCATCTGTTTTTTCTGTTCAAGATTGCTTTAACTATATAGGGTCTTTAATGGTTCCATAAAAATTTTGAGATAATGTTTTCTATTTCTTTTTTTCTTCTATTTCTGTGTAGACATTTTCATGATATTAATTCTTCAGACCATGAACATGGGGTAACTTTCCCTTTATTTGTGTCCTGTTCAGTTTTTTTCACCAGTGTTTTATAGTTTTCATTGCAGAGGTCTTTCACCACCTTCATTAAGTTTACTCCTAGGAATTTCTTTTTTTTTTTTTTTTTTGGAAGCTATTGTGAATGGGATTACTTTCTTGATTTCTTCTTTGGCTATTGCATTATTGGCATATAGGAAGGCCATTGATTTTTGTGTGCTGATTTTGTATCCTGCTACTATACTGAATTCATTTATTAGTTCTAGCAATTTTTTGGTGGAGTCTTTAGGGTTCTCTATGTATATCATCATGTCATCTGCAAAAAGGGATAGTTGACCTCCTCCTTTTCCATTTGGATGTCCTTTATTACTTTCTCTTGCCTATTTCATAGGCTAGACTTGCTAGTACTATGTTAAATAAGAGTGGGGAAAGTAGTGTCTGTTTTGTTCCAGATCTTAGAGAAAAGGCCTCCAATTTTTGTCCATATAATATGATATTCACTGTGGGTTTGTTGTATATGGCCTATATTGTGTTCAGCCTAATTTGCTGGGTCTTTTTATCATGAAACAGTGTTGGATTTTATCAAATGCTTTTTCTGCATCTATTGAAAAGATCGTATGTTTTTTTTTTTTTTCTTCATTCTATTGATGTGGTGTATCGCTTTTATAGATTTGCCTACGTTAAACCATCTTTGCATCCCAGGATGAATCCCACTTGATCATGGTGAATGATCTTTTTAATGTATTTCTGGATTCTCTTTGCTAGTATTTTGTTGAGGATCTTCAAATCTGTGTTCATTAGGGATATTTGTCTGTAGTTGTCTTTTTTAATTGTGTCTTTTTCTGGTTTTGGTATGGGGATAACGGTGGTCTCATAGAATGAGTTTGGAAGTATTCCATCCTCTTCAATTTCTTGGAAGAGATTGAGAAGAATTGGTGTTACTTCTTCTTTAGATGTTTGGTTAAATTAGGCAGTGAAGCCATCTGGTCCTGGAGTTTTATTTGTTGGGAGACTTTTTATTACTGCTTCAATCTCATCACTCATTATTAATCTGATTAGGTTTTCTAGTTGTTCATGATTCAACCTGGATAAGTTGTATGTGTCTAGGAATTTATCCATATCTTGTAGGTTTTCCAGTTTGTTTGCATATAGTTATTTGTAGCAGTCTCTTAATGATTTTTGTACTTACGTAGTATGAGTTGTAATGTCCTCTTTTTCATTTCTGATTTTATTTATTTGTCTTCTCTCTTTTTTTCTTCATTAGTCTAGCTAAAGGTTCATCAATTTTGTTTATCTTCTTGGAAAACCAACTCTTTATTTCATTAATCTTTTGCATATTTTTTTATATCTCTAATTCATTTATTGCTGCTGTGATCTTTGTTATTTTTCTCCTTCTACTGATTTGGGGGTTTGGTTACTTCTTGTTTTTCCAGCTTCTTGAGGTGTAACATTAGGTTGTTTATACAGAGTCTTTCTTCTTTTTTGATGTAGGTATTTATTGCTACTTTCCCCTTAGAACTGCTTTTGCTATATCCCATAGGTTCTGGTATGTCATGTTTTCATTTTCATTTGTCTCCACAAATTTTTGATTTCGTTTTGATTTCTTTTTTGACCCATTCATTGTTTAGGAGCATGTTATTTAATTTCCTTGTATTTGTACAATTTCTAGTGTTCCCTTTCATGTTGATTTCTACTTTTATTCCATTGTGGTAGGATACGTTAGTTGATATGATTTCATTTTTGTTAATTTGTTGACACTTGTTTTGTGTTCTAACATATGGTCTATTCTAGAGAATGTTCCATGTGCTGCTAAGAAGAATGTGTATTCTGCAGCTGTTGGATGAAATGTTCTATAAATGGTCTGTTAGGTCAAGCCAGGCTATAGTAGAGATTAATTCAGATGTTTCCTGGTTAATTTTCTGCCTGAATGACCTGTCCTTTGCTGAAAGTGGGGCATTAAAGTCTCCAATGATTATTGTGTTGGAGTCACTCTCTCGCATTAGCTCCAATAATAACTGATTTATAGCTGGGTGTTCTGGAGTTGGGTGCAAATGTATTTAGAATTGTTATATCCTCTTGTTATATTGATCCCTTTGCCATTATGTAGTGACCTTCCTCATCTCTTTTTACTTTCCTTGGTTGAAGTATATTTTATCTGACATTAAGTATAGCTACTACTACTCTTTTTTGGTTCCCACTTGCATGAACTATCTTTTTCCATCCTTTCAGTTTCAGCCAGTGTGTGTCTTTATTGATTAAGAGAATTTATTGTAGGCAACACATTGTTGGTTCTTGTTTCATAATCCATCCAGCCACTCTATACCTTTTAATTGGGGCATTTAACCCAATTACATTTATGGTTATTATTGATTTATAGGATTTGTTACTGTCATTTGGTATTTTTTTCTGGTCGATTCATGGATCCATATGTGTGTGTGTATATATATATATATATATTTTCTGGTCTTCCTGTCTTCTTTTGTGGTTAAATGGCTTTCTCTACCTTTACATTTTGCTTTCTCACTATTTATTTTTAGTATGTCTATTCTAAGTTTTTGTGTTATGGTTGCCATGAAGCTTACAAAAAGTCTTTTATAATTATAACAAATTATTTTAGACTAATAAAAACTTAACTATGATATCTAAGGAAAAAGAAAAGAGCCAAAGCCAACTCTACTCTTTGGAGTCATTCCCGTCCACATTTTGAGATTTGCTGTTTCAAGATACATCTTTTAATATTGCCTATCTCTTATATGGTTGTTGCGTATGTTCGTGTATTGCTAGGTGTGGTCCTTTATTTTTCATACTAAGGATGTAGGTAGTTATTCACTACCCTTATGACATTGGAGTATTTGAGATTGTCTGTGAATTTACTTTACTAATGAGTCATGTACCTTCAAATGTTTTCTTGCTGCTCTTTAGTGTCATCTTCTTTCAGGCTGAAGAACTCCTTTTAGCATTTTTTTTTAAGGCAGGTCTAGTGTTGATGAATTCCGTTAGCTTTGGTTTGTCTGGGAAAGACTTTATTTCTCCTTCACATTTGAAGGTTAGTTTTGCCAGATACAGAATTCTTGGCTGACAGTGTTTTTCCTTCAGCACTCTGCATATATTATCCCATCCTCTTCTGGCCTGTAGGGTTTCTATTGAGAAATATACAGAGATGTACTGGGGCTCTGTTGAATGTTATGTGTTTCTTTTCTTTTGCTGCTTTCAGTATTCTCCCTTTGTCTTTGGTTTGTGATCATTTGATGATGACTTGCCTTGGAGTGCTGCTCCTCAAATTTGATTGAGACTTCTGAGCTTCCTTTACTTGGATGCTGTCATCTGTCTTCATACCTGGGAAATATTCAGCCATTAAGTCCTTGTATATCTCTTCTTTTTTCATCTTCTTCGGGCATGCCAATTATGTGCAGGTCATTTTGTTTGAGGAGGTTTTTGTTGTATTTGTTTTATTTTTTTGTATTTGTTGTATTTCTTTTTATTTTTTCATATTCTTTTTTCTTTTCACTCCTCTAATTGGGTAATTTCATGTGTTATGTCTTCAAGCTCACTGATTCTTTCTTCCTTTTGATTAAGTCTGCTGTTGGAGCTTCCTATAGAGTCTTTCGATTCAGATAATGTATTCTTTATTTCTAGAATTTCTATTTGGTTTTTTAAAATTGATTCTATTACTATGTCAAGTTTGTCATTCTGCTCCTGATTTTTTTTTTCCAGGTATCATTTAATCTTCTATCTGTACTTTCTTGTGACCCCTGAATATCATCAAGGTGGGTTATTCTGAATTCTCTGTCAAATATTTCATAGATCTGCTGTTCCTCTGCATCCATTGCTGGTGCTTTGTTTGTTTCATTTAATGGTGACATATTTTTCTGTTCTATTTTGATCTTTGTGTCGTTACATTAATGCCTGGGTATTTGAGGAGACTGCTTCTTGCTGCTGATTCTGTAGGGAAGACTTTTTGTGAAGATTGCTAATCACTTTTATGTCTGGACTATGTGGAACTTCTGGCCCAGGACAGAGTCTTTCCTGCGGACTGTGTCCCCTGTAGTTCTTTTACCATGGCTGATTTGCACTGAGACCAGCTGCCCACACTGTGCCCAATGTTCCTCTGGTGGGCCAGCCTTTCTCTTGCACTCTATTCACTTCCCATGGGGCATGCATCCCCCACAATAACTCACTGGCCTTTGGGTGACTCCTGCTTCTGTATGAGCCCAGCAGAATCTTGCCAGTGTTCTTTATGGCCTGTAGGCCAATATGATGTGCTCTTGTGCTCTGAAGCCCTCTTCCCCACCCCGTCCCCCCACCCTACCCCAGACTCCAAGCAGCTTTATGCAAAGGATGTCCTGTTTTTTCTGGATTTCATCAGTGTGTAAGAGCCAGTCCCTGCCTCCGTACCAGTCTAGCTCAGAACAATAGGCAACATCTCTACACCCTCTCACTGTTTTCTGTCGTGCCTTCATGAACTCTGTGGGTCTCTCCTCCTTTTCCTCCAGCTCTAATGGTTCTAGGTTGGCTATCTTTGCTTTTTAATGTTGTAAATTGGTTAATTGTGAGAGGGTGAGATGCTGGGAATAATCTATTTCACCATCTTGATTTCCCATGACTTTAGATTCCCATTTCCTTCACTTCTTTATGGCTACTTGCCAAAATGGACTTAAGTTAACCAAGTTAGCCTGTCTTAACCATGCTGTTCTCCTCATTCAATCTTCTCCACCAATTCATTCTGTTTCCTTCCTTAAAAGTCTTACTTCATCTGGGATTGCTCATATGGGAAGCTCTCAGTAGAGTAACTCCACCTAACTGCATGCATGCATCTGCTTTCTAATAATCTAATAATATTTGTAATTCAATGTTCATCTTATTTGTGTGAATTGTATCCAAATTTTTTTAACAGGTTAGTACATGTTATTATTATTATTATTTGTTATTCTACTGTAGAACAATCACATTATTACTTCATTGTAGTTTCATTTGGGTGTCTTTCCACCAAACTGATCTCTTAATGGATGGATATATGTCTTTCATCTCCATCTTCCCAACTCCCAAATGGTACCTGACACATGGTAGACAATTTTACCATATTTTCCTCCTTGCACCATTTGTATTGGGGTCCTATTTTTCACCCTTTGCTTGTTTCTCTCTGACAAACTGCTTAAGTTTCTAAAGTTTAAATAGAACCAGATTTAGCAGCAAAGGGCCCTTTGGCTGACTGTGAACATTCATCTCTATAACTGGCCACAATTATTCCAGAGCTCTTAGGTTCAGTTATTAAATGCTCAGGTGTTCAGGCACTTGTCTAAACCGAAATTACAAGTCTGACTTGGAGTTTTCCTCAAAATAAAGTTAAAATTGTGAAAGGTAAACTTAAATGTCAATAAATAAGCAAAGAATGGACTGGTTTCCTTCAAAGTATAAGCTTAAATCTATGTGTCAAATCGGTAAAACTGACACTGCCCAGTATTTTGGAAACATTTTTTAGAAATAGATGTGCAATATGTTTTAATAATAATTTGTATATATAGATATAAAGATTAAAATATTAAAGGCAGATACAATAATCAACAGAATGGTGAAGCTCCGAAGTAGAGGCATGCAGTCTAGCGAAAATAACACCGAATTAAGCATCACAGGACTCAGATTCTAATGTGATATCGCAATTGAATGGCCCTAAGCAATTCACTTAATCTTTCTGAGGCAACATTATCTTATTTGTCAAATGAGATGGCTCGATGATATGATCTCTAAGATTCTTACAGCTTTCAAAGCTGTCATACTTTAAAGTGCTGTAGAAAAATATACAAAGTTTTATAATGCAATTATGATTATTAGAATACAATGAACACATCACAGCTTCTAGAGAAAAGAATATGAATTATTAATTTCATGAAAGCTATGGGAGTGTGTTCCAAAGTGCCTAGGAAACTGAACACATGGTAAATAGTCACCATATTTGACAAAAGGTTGGAAGGCATCTTAGAGTTATCTATTAAACATTTAATTTTACAGTTGAGAAAAGTGAGGTGAGAGAAGCTAATTTGCTTGCTTAACATCACACTGAGCAACTAAATTGTGAAAATTATGCCAGGATTCAGGTAAGCGTTTAACCCCAAGGTAAATAGTTATTCTATGTTGCCAGCCATTTGCATCACAGGAAAAAATTGAGGCTTAGGAAATATTACTAATAGCTACAATCAGTGTGATAGAAAAAAAAATTACTTTCAACAAATATTGTTAATGTTTTTAATACATAGAGTTCTTAAAAATCAATAAAAAGTTAATCAAATAGTCAAAAAAATATATAAAAATAATGACCATACAAGTCACAGAAAAGATTTAAAATGTGATTAACATTTGAAAAATCATTTGCTAATTTGCAAAGAAATGCAAATCAAAAACAAAAATGAGTTTCTTTGTTAGAATCAATGTTGTGTGGAAAATCATGATGGTAAATTAGATATTCTGAAAGTGTACGAATGAAGTTTTGGCATAAACACTATAAACAGGGAAGGGAAAAACATATCCTGTGTTACTTCCAAAGAGAGGTTGTTGCCCTTCCAGGGTGGGAGTGTTCTAATTTAATCAACTTGTCACATGGTAGCTGCGTGAGCTCTCTTCTGCCCCTCCCCCATGCCCCTGAGAAATCCTGGGACTCTGTTGTTAAAAGTTCAAAGAACAGAGCAGAGGCTACAGCAGATCTGTATCAATTAGTGGAAACCCATGCATAACCTCCAGGCCAGCTTGTATGACCAATTTGTTCATAAATCATTAAGCAAAAATGGGAAGTCTGAAAAAGAAGCTAACTGACATCCACATGACAGGTTATCTTGTCCACTTGATTACTGAGAACATGCTCACTGAAAATGCCTATTCTCTCATTCCATGCCTGTTCCAAGAGGTCCAACCATGTAACTCTTCCTAATACTTCCTTGATACCCATTTTCCAATCTTGTTCCTTCCAGGACCTGACCATCCAGCCAATCCATTAGATTGAATTACCTCAAACCAATATCAAGTCCTATCTCTGGCCATCTTGCCCACAAAAATAAAAGGAACAACCAGGCACACTGCTCAAAGTTCTTTCCACTGGAAGGTTTTTCCCTCATTGTTTTTCTTCAAGGCTAACCTTGAGTGAGGCTGTAATGCTCCACCTATCCATTTTGGATGGTGCTAATACATTGTGCAAAATTATGTACAAATCTGGCCAAAGTTTTTCTTCTTTTGTCAACTTTAGTCAACATAGAAAACTTTCCGAAGTGAATTGAGGTAGAAAAAGTAGTGTGGCAGGAGTAGAAACCATAATCATTTGAGCTACTTGTTCATCCAAATGACCTAAACTTTGATGACCTGTTTGAGTCCATTCTCATATGTATTACACCCATTTGATGATGGAGTGTTGCTGTGTATGTCCAACTTTATGGCTTGGTGAGTCAGACAACACCCAATCAACTTGGTAGCTTGTGTTTAAGTATTCAGTCTCTATGGACCTCAGTAGCAATAGAGAAGCTATTTCTAGACAAAAGAGTAGTTATTGACAGTAAACAACAGAGCTTATTCCCAAATTCCAAGAGTCTGTGTTGTGACTTGCCTATAGGGGCTTGTCAAGGGTCTTTACAGCATATCTCTTTGCTACAAACATCTTAAGAACCAATGGATTTATTGGGTCATAGGTCCAAACAGCAGAGCAGCTTAAGTGGCAACCTGGATCAACTGAAAAGCTTCTCTTGTCCTGTTCCCCCCTCAAAACTGGCAGTAAATAGGCTAGAGAAGAACACTCAGCTAAGTTATATGCTTATTTCAGCATCCAGAAAGACTCACTAGGTATTATGGTAGGAAATTCATAGCAGGAAGTTCTAGAGATAGCAGTTTATCTTTAGCCTTAGAAGAGATATCGTGATATATTCCAGACCACTAGACCACTAAATGTTTCACTGAGATGGCTGATCATTGCATTTCTATGGGTTTTATTTTCAATCATCTTCTTACATCTTGCTTGCCAGGTCCTATGAGCATTATTATATTATATATTGGATAAGCACAATTTCCTATGAAATGATGTGGTAGATAGTGTTCAAGATGGCCCCTACCTGATGCATAAAGCAGCTTTTATCTCTATTATGAGGGTTAAAAAGACCAAACTATTAAAAACAACTGTAGCTACAATTATTTCTTAAGGAGTACATGTGACCAGAAAAAGGTAAACTTTGACATCAAAAGCATAAAAGTTGGGGAGAGAGGGAGTGAAAGTGTAGAGTTTTCATTTGTGATTAAAGTTAATTACTATCAGCTTAAAATAGCTTATTTTAAGTTTAAGTTAAGTCTATGTTTTATGTAAACCTCATGGTAACCACAAAGCAAAAACCTATAATAGGCGCACAAAATATAAAAAGAAAGGGTTCAAAGCAGATCATCACAGAAAACCATCAAACCACAGTGGAAGACAGCAAGAGAGGAAAAAAAAAAAAAACATTTATCAAATAACCAGAAAACAGATTATAAAATGGCAATAGCAAGTCCTACTCTATCAACAATTACCATGAACTTAAATGGATTAAATTCTCCAATCAAAAGACAAAGAGTGGCTGAATGGATAAAAAAACAAGATCCAATCATATGCTGCCTACAAGAAATCAACTTCACTAGTAAGGACACAAATAGACTACAACTTAAGGGATAGGGAAAATATTCCATCTAAATGGTGACCAGAAGAGAGCAGGGGTACCTATATTAACATCAGACAACATAGACTTTAAGTCAAAAACTGTAAAAAGAGGGGCCGGCCCGGTGGTGCACTGGATAAGTGCGCCGCTTGGGAAGCGTGGCAGCGCTCCCGCCCGAGGGTTCGGATTCCACATACAGACCGGTTCCCGCTCACTGGCTGAGCGAGGCACGGGAGCAACACCGAGGGTTGCTATCCCGTTGCCGGTCCCCGGTCCGGTACGGGGGCAACACTGAGGGTTGCGATCCGTTGCCGGACACGGAAAAAGACAAAAGACAAAAAAAAAAAAAAACTGTAAAAAGAGACAAAGCCATTATACAATGATAAAGGGGTCAATTCATCAAGAGAACATAACAATTGCAAATATGAGTATATGCACCAAATGTCAAAGCACCATGATCTGAAGGGAGAGATAAACTGCAATACAATAATAGTAGGGGACCTCATCTCCATTTTCAACACTGCACAAATCATCTAGACAGAAAATCAGTAAGAAAATATGGGACTTGAATTGTACTTTAGACCAAATGGACCTAATAGACACATATAGAACAGAATACACTTTCTTCTTAACTACACACAGAAGATTTTCCAAGATAGATCATAAGTTAGGCCACAAAACAAGTATAAACAAATTTAAGAGGATTGAAATCATATTGAGTATCTTTTCTGTTCACACTGGCATGGAACTAGAAATTAATAAAAGGAGAAATCCTGGAAAATTCACAAATATTTAGAAATTAAACAACATGCACTAAACAACCAATGTGTCACAGAATAAATAAAAAAAATACCTCTAGACAAATAAAAATGGAAACAAAGCATGCCAAAACTTATGGGATGTAGCAAAGGTAGCCCTAAGAGGGAAATTTATAGCAATAGATACCTATATCCAAAAAAAAGAAAGAACTCAAAACAATCTAACATTATACCTCAAAGAACTAGAAAAAGAAGAAGGAATTAAGCCCAAAGCTAGTAGGACAAAGGAAATAGTAAACATAAGAGCAGAAATAATTGAAATAGATAAGAAAAACAATAGAAAAAAATCAATAAATCCAAGAGTTGGTTTTTTGAAAAGATTAACAAAATTGACAAACCCTTAGCTAAATTAACTACAAAAAAGAGAGAAAAGACTCACATAAAATCAGAAATGAAAGTGGAGACATCATAACTGATACTGCAGAAATACAAAGGATTATAATAAACTACTATGAACAATTTAATAGAGTTTGGATGTGTTTTGCCCCAAAACTTACGTTGAAATCCCCAATATGGCAGTGTTGCTAGGTAGAGTCTAGTGGGAGGTATTTGGGTCATGGGGTTGAATCCCTCATGAATAGATTAATGCCCTCCCTGGGGTGTAGGAGTGTGTGTATAAGCTAGTTCTCACTCTGTTAGTTCCCAGGAAAGCTGGTTGTTAAAAGGAGGCTGGTACCTCCTTCCCTCTCGCTCTTGCTTCCTCTCTAGCCATGTGTATTAGTCCATTTCTGTTACTGTAACAGAATACCTGAAACTGGGTAATTTATGAAGAACAGACGTATATTTGGCTCATGTTCTGGAAGAGCTGTATCTGGCATGGGCCTCAGACTGCTTCTATTTGTGGCAGAAAGCAGCAGGCAGCTGTCAGGTACAAGTTGATCACACAGCGAGAAGAAGCAAGAGAGAAAGAGAGGGGAGGTGCCAGAGTCCTTTAAACAGCTGGCTGTCATGGGAACTCACTCACTACCTCCACCCTCCAGGGAGACCCTTAATCCATTCATGAGGGATCTGCCCCCATGACTCAACTCCCAACACTGCCACATTGGGGATCAGATTTCCACAAGAGTTTTAGGGGGACAATAACATTTAAACTCTATCAGCCATTTTAGGCCAGCATTACCCTGATACCAAAGTCAGACAGGGGCACTACAAAAAAATACTAGCAAACATTCTTTCAACAGCATGTTCAAAGAATCATTCACCATGATCAAGCAGGATTTATCCCTGGCATGCAAAGAATGTTTAACAGATGTAAATCAATAAATGTCATTGACCACATAAAGAAAATGAAGAATAAAAACCATATGATCATCTTAACAGATACATAAAAACCATTTTACAAAATTCAACACCATTTCATAATATAAAACTCTCAACAAATTAGGTATAGAAGAAATGTATCACAACATAGCAAAGGCCATATATGACAAGCTTACAGCTAACACACTCAATGGTAAAAAGTTAAAAGTTTTTCTTCTGAGGTCAGGAACAAGATAAGGAAGCCTGCTCTCATTTCTTTTCAACATAGTTGTGGAAGCTCTAGCCAGAGTAATTAGATAGGAAAAATAAATAAATAAAAGATGTCTGTATCAATCTGTTTTCTGTTGCTTATAACAGAATACCTGAAACTGGGTAATTTGTAAAGAAGTGAAATTTATTTCTTACAGTTTTGGAGGTTGGGAAGTGCAAAGTTCAGTGGACACATCTGGTGAAGGCCTTCTTCTTGGTGGAGACACCCTACAGCGTCCTGTGGAGATGCAGGGTATCACGTGGCAAAGAGGAGGAAGATTGTTTGTTAACGTGCTCACTTGCTCTCCTTATAAAGCCACCTGTCCACTTCTGTGATAACTCATTAAACCGTTAACCCATTATTCCATAAATGGATTAATCCTTTCATGACAGTATAGTCCTCATGATCAAATCATCTCTTAAAGGCCCAACCTTTCAACACTGCCACATTGAGGATCAGTCTTCCACATGAGCTTTGGAGAGGCCAAACATTTAGACCATAGCAGCATACTAACAGGAGAGGAAGAAATGAAATTATTTGCTGATGACATGATCTTACATATGGAAAATTCTAAAGACTCCCCCAACAAATTATTGTTAGAATTGATAAATTCGATAAAGTTACAGGATACAAAATCAACATAACAAAACTCAGTAGCATTTCTATACGCTAATAATGTGTTATCTGAAAAGGAAATGAAGAAAACAATGCTATCTACAATAGCAACAACACAAAAACAAAATACTTAGGCATAACTTTAACTAAGGAGGTGAAAGTCTTGTATACTGAAACTATAAAACACATGAAAGAATTGCAGAAAACACAAATAAATGGAAAGATATGTTCATGGAATGAAAGAATTACTATTGTTAAAATGTCCATACTACTCAAAGCAATCTACAGATTCAATGAAATCCTTATCAAAATGCCAATGTCATTTTTAAGAAATAGAAAAAAGAATTCTTAAATTTGTATGGAGCCACAAAAGACCATGAAGAGCCAAAACAACCTTGAGCACAGAGAACAAAGCTGGAGGCAGGCATCATACTACCTGACTTTAAACATATTATAAAGCAATTGTAATAAAAACAGCACAGTAGTGGCATAAAAAGAGACTCATCAACCAATGTCACAGCATAGCCCAGAAATAAACCCACACATTTACAGTCAACTGGTTTTTTACAAAGTTGCCAAGAACACACAATGGAAAAAGACAGTTCATTCAACAGAAGGTGCTGGGAAAACTGGTTAACCAAATGCAGAAGAATGAAATTAGACCCTTATCTTAAACCATGCACAAAAGTAAACTTAAAATGGATTAAAGACGTTAATGTAAAGTCTGAAACTGTAAAACTGTGAAAAGAAAACATAGGGGAAAAAGTGCACAGCATTGGTCTGGGCAACAATTTTGTGGATGTGACCCCAAAAGCTCAGGCAACAAAAGCAAAAATAGACAAATGGGATTGCATAAGATTAGAAAGCTCCTGCATGGCAAAAGAAGCAATTAACAAAGTGAAGATACACATACAGAGTTGGAAAAAATATTTGCAAACCATACATGTCATAAGGGGTTAGTATCCAAAATTTGTAAGGAACTTAAACAACTCAATATCAAGAAAACAAATAACCCTGTTAAAACATAAGCAAAGCACCTAAACAGCTAATTCTCAAAAGAAGGCATACAATGACCAAAATATGGTATATAGACACAATGGAATATAATTCATACTTTAAAAAAAAGAATGAAATTCTGTCATTTGGGACAACATGGATGAATCTATAGGACATTATGCTAAGCAAAGTAATCCAGGCACAGAAAGATAAATACTACATAACCTCGCTTATATATGGAATCTAAAAAAAGTTGAATTCATAGAAGTAGCGAGCAGAATAATGGTTTCTAGAGGCTGCAGGATGGGGATGGAGGGAATAGGGTGTTACTGGTCAAAGGGTACAATATTTCAGCTAGACAAGAGGAATACATTTTTGTGATCTATTGCATAGCACTGTGATTATAGTTAATAATAATGTATATTTCAAAATAACTAAAAGAGTAAATTTTAAGTGTATCACCACAAAAAAAGTCCAGTAAGTGAAGTGATGGATATGTTTATTATCTTGATTTAATTACTTCACACTGTATACGTATATCAAAACATCGCACTGTTCTTCATAAATGTAATACAATTATGATTTGTCAATTAAACATAATGTAAATAAATACCTGCTTTTCCAGTTTTTTTAAAAAAAGACAGCCACCGTCAATTCTTTTTGTCCTTGTGTACATATGCTGCTATTTGCATCAAGAGATTGAGACCATTTCCATTCGGGTTGAGTTTGGGCTGGTGTTAGTGACTTTCTTGACTGGCATAAGTGACATTTGGGGACTTTTGAGCCTAGGTAATAAGAAGGCTTACAACTTTTGCTTGCTTTTCACATGCTTCCACATGAGAGACAACAGTTGAGAACTGCCCAGTTGAGCCCAGTCAAGCCACAAAACAATGAGAGATAATAACAGATTACTGTCAACTTTGGGATGGCTTGTTATGCAGCAACAGATAACTAAAACAATGGCAATGCTAACAAAGAACATGCACATTAGATTATGGCAGAGGAACAGAGAGTTGATTTAGCTCTATGACCTGATAATGAAAGTATATTACTGTCCTGCTAAGTAGATGAAAAATGTTTCTAGTCGTCTTTCTAACAAATACAGGGGGAAATCATCTACCAGATCAATAGCTGTGTATCAGCACAGCCTGTGTAAATAACATTGGAAACAGCAGCTATAATTAGAATTACAACTGATTGAGATTATGGTAATTTACTCTCATTCTCCAGTGACAGTAAATCTGTGTGCTACATAGGCAAAATAGATTAGTTAGGTTTAGGTAGTTGAATGGGCACATTATCTGAATTATCACCTCTGAAATCTTCAAGTTTCTGCTGGTGGCACTAATATCTGAAATCTCTTAAAAAATGCAATATTGTTTTTGTTTACTCTTTTGGTAAGAAGGAGTAGTTTTAAAGTTTTCCACGTGGCCTTCTGTACTATAAAAATTCTCACTTCATAGCTAACAGAACCAATATGGAGACACTACCAATCACTGAGTAGGTCTATTGCAACCATGCATCCTAGAACTGAGGAAATAACCAGAAGTTTTTTTCTGGGGACACAATGGAACCACTCTGAGATGGATATTAGCCTAAATTCCACTAATCACGTGACCTCCGACTGTATACCGCGTGCTTTGAGATCACCAATGATTAGGTCAGGTGAGAGCCAGTGCCAGGAATCCCTGAAAATTCTGAGTGTATCCTCCTTGCTTCCAAATGCACAGTCACCCTGGTAAGTGGCAGCAAGTTCCTTTGAGGAAGGTGGAGTGAAATATTTATGGTGTACTAGTAAATGGCACTGTAACAAAGTACTTCTTCAAGAGGATCTGTCCTTTCGTTCATTCAAAGGGCTCTGGGTCTGTGAACTACCTCAAGCCTGGGCACTGTGGGGGGTGAGAAGCATACCTCTCTATATTTGTCATGCAAGTCATCATATCTAGAGTTTTGTTTGTTTGTCTGTTTTTGCTTGTACACATCAAGTAAAACTTGAATAGGCCACTCATGTATTTTAGTCATGGGGCCACCATCGTCAATTAACTACTGCCAAATGTCAAATTATTCTGATTACTGCTCTTCTACAATACAGCTAAGAAGTTCTGATGTATTAAGTTGATTTAATGTAGGCTATCATTAAGTGTAGGTTTTAGTCAACTAATGAAGTTAGTTCTAGAATACACCACCAGCTGCTTGAGCCAATGCATTAAATCCAGAAGTTTTTCCTGGTGCACTTATATGAATAGAATTGGCCTCATCCAACATTACATTCATTCTACCTCAACTGAATACCCATACACATTTTCTGTTTTTATTAATAGAAATTGGCAAAATCTTGCAATTTTGCATTTCTTTTCAGGTCTGAATTTGTACCTATCCCTCCAGGGACTGCTGGGATTTGAATCTAGTTACAGGTCTAAAAGTGAAGACAGGTAGTGCAGGTAGATCCCCTATAAGGCTCTCTGTCAGGATAGGTCGTTGCAAGTTTGTTTCAAGGAAATGCATCATTATTACAAGAGGAAGAGCTGCTTTTTCAGCAAGGAAGCCTTGGAATTTGGGGATTAAAACTCCTCTGTACAATTGGAATCTACCCAAATGTCCCATCTCAATTTTTAGGGTTTCACTCATTCTCAATCAATACCAAAACTTTAGCATAAAAAACTGTTTAAGGATTTAAGTTTAATTTGTATTATAATTCAAACAGTTGCAGAATTAGATTTGGGTTTGGTTTTTAGAAATCTCAACCTGCAGACACAAAATATAAGGGATTGTTTCTGGGCATACATAGAAGTCCTAAAAGATGTGAGCTAAAGTTTTTCCTTCTCTAAGTCTCCAGCACATTAAGGAATAGCTACCTAACCCCACAATGTTATATTCTTTTTTTCCACTTTAATGTTCTATTGCACCAGGAACCTGATCACTCAACCCTAACAATACCAACACACATAGCCGCATGTGATTATAGACCATAATTTAAGAAACTGATTTGTCACTGCAATAGGTAAATGAGCTTTGTCCCATTTATTATTATTACCAAAGGGGTCATTAATGCCTTTAAATCTGATCATAGCAGAGAACTAATTCTATGTTTCATCTTTGAGATCTTGTTCTTCTAGAATAGCCACTGGTTCTAAAAACAGTATCACTCTAGATTTGGCTAGGAAACAGTAATAACACAAATATTATAAGAATGACAGGTTTTATTAAGAACTAAGACTTACACAAATGTAGGAGGAATAGTGGAATTGAAGTTTGGTAAGGGAAATTGGAGGATCAGAGAAATTCACCAACTGCTGCAGCAGGAAGCACTGGAGCAGACAGAAAAGACAGAACATGTAGGGGAAGTCTGAGAAGTCAGAAGTATCTGGTCACCAAAGTAGGACCATGCAGTGGGAATTAGAAAGGTGGGCAGTAGAGAGGTCTGAGAGGCTGCTACACCAGTCTCTGTCTAACGCCATCTTGGAAGAATCTTACATAAACGTCTGTCATTGGTAAACTCTAAACTAGAACCATTCAAGGAAGGTGATTCTGGGAAACATAGGTCCAAGACACAGCTAGAAGTGGAGGTGACACTGCTAACAGTCCCTTGAATGATTTTAGCAAGAGGCTCACATTTTCCTATGTAAATGGATCAGCTCTTTAGACTTCTCTTCATAGAAGCCTTCCAACTTCAGTATACAAGCTCACCTGGGAGCTGGGACAGGAATCCTGACAGTGGAAACTCAACCAGGGCTTTGATCATCCATATTATCCATCTTTACCTTCTTGACTATGTTCATCAGAAATACGTGTGGTCAGGGCCGGCCCGGTGGCGCACTGGAGAGTGCGCTGCTTGGGAGTGCAGCAGCGCTCCCGCCGAGGGTTTGGATCCCATGTGGAGACCGGTTCCCGCTCACTGGCTGAGCGCGGTGCGGGCGCAACACCGAGGGTTGTGATCCCTTTACCAGTCAGTAAAAAAGACAAAAAAAGGAAAAAAAAAAAAAAAAAGAAAGAAATACGTGTGGTCAGAGAAGTGCTCTCTGTGAGGATGACAGAGTTTGGATGTGCTGTCTTCCCAAAACTCACGTGGAAATCTGATCCCCAATGTGGCAGAGTTGGGAGCTGTTTTGGGTCATGGGGGCAGATCCCTCATGAATGGATTAATGCCATCCCTGGGACGTGGGGGTGATGAGTGAGTTATCACTTTATTAGTTTCCACAAGAGCTTGTTGTTTAAGAGGACCCTGGCACCTCCCCCCCCCCCCCCCCCTTCTTCTTCTCGCCATGTGATCTGCTTGTACCCATGGGCTGGCCTTCCATTTTCTGCCATGAGTAGAAACAGCCTGAGGCCTGTATCACATGTCCCAGAATCATAAGCCAAATAAACCTCTGTTCTTTATAAATTACTCAGTCTTTTTATGTTATAGAAACATAAAAATGGACTAATACAAGAAATTGGTACCAGAGAAGTGGTGTGTTGCTTATAGCAAATACTTGAAATGTGGAAGCAGCTTTGGAACTGAGTGTTGAGGAGAGGCTGAAGGAATTTGGAAGAATAGGCTAGAAAAAACCTAGATGCTGTTGAAAGTTTAGAAAACAAGAAAACCAGAGAAAGTTTGGAATGTTGCAGAGACTGGTTAAATGGTGATGACCAGGATAGAATGCTTATGGAAATAGGGACTATAAAGACCATTCTAAGGAGGTCTCAGATATAAATGAGAAGAGACTTATTGGAAACTGGGGCAAAGATCACCCTTGCTGTGAACTGACAAGGAACTTGGCTGCATTGTGTCCATGCCCCAGGACTTTGTGGAAGTTGAAACGTAGGAGTTGTGAACCAGAGTATTTGGTGGAAGAAATTTCTAAGCAGCAAAGCATTAAGGAATCTGCATGGCTACTTGCAACAGCCTATGCTGAGTTATGGCAGCAAAGGTATGACATAAAGCCAGAATTTAAAAGGAAAGCAGAGTGTGAAGATTTGGAAAATTTGCAGCCTAGCCATATGGTAGAGAAGCAGAGAGCATTTTCAGAAGAAAAATTCAATGGCACTAAGAAGATTAGTACCAAAAAACGGATTATCAAGAGAAAGGGGAAAAGCCCTGAAGGCATTGCAGAAGCCTCTGGGGCCAACCCTTCCATTTCAGGCCCAAAGACCTAGGGAGACAGAATGGTCTTGAGGAACAGGCCCTAGGTGCCCTCCACAGGCTTGCTGACCAGGGCCACCTCAGGAAACTGCTTCCAGCACAAGCATCCCAGCTGCTTTGGCTGCTCCAGCCATGGCTAAATTGGTCTCAGGTGTGGCTGGACCCAGACCTTTAGAAAATACAAGCCAGAAGCCTTGGCAGTGTCCATGTGGTGGTGTTAGTTCTTCAGGCTCACAGAATACCAGAGCTATGAAGGATTGGGAGCCTCCACCCTGATTTCAGAGGATGTATGGAAAAGCCTGGGGGACTAGGAAGAGATTTGTCACAGGGGCAGATTCACCACATAGAGCCTTTGCTAGAGCATTGCCAAGAGGAAATGTGGGATAGCAGTTGCAGCAGAAAAACCCCAACAGCAGCATGCCTAGTGGAGCCATGAGACTGCCGTGGAAACCCAGTAATTATGGAGTTACCAGCATGCAACACCAGCCTGGGAGAGCTGAAGTGTGGCCTCAGATCAGGAAAGCTATAGAAGTGGAGCTGCCTAAGGACATGGGAACCTAACCTCTGCACCAGTGTGCACAGGACATCGAATATGGAGTCAAGGTACATTGTTTTCTGGCTTTGAGATTTAATGCCTGCCCTGCTGGGTTTTGGACTTGTTTGGGACCTGTTACATCTTTCTTTTTGCCTATTTTTCCCTTTTGGAATGGCAATATGTACCCTATATTTGTCCCACCATTGTATTTGGTAGTAGATAACTTGTTTTGCGTTCACAGATGGGACTTTGAACTTTGGACTTTAGAGTAGAAACAAGTTCAGACTTTGGAGATGAAATGAATGTATTTACCTGTGAGAAGGACATGAACTTTGGGGTCCAGGGACAGAATGCTGTGAATTGATTGAATTGTGTCCCTCAGATTTCATATATTTGGAGCTTAATCCCCACTGTATCTGTTGAGGGTGGGAAATCCTATTATAATAACTGAAAGTTGGGGCCTTGAAGACGTGATTAGATTGTAGGACCACATTGTAGTGAATGGATTAAAAATCATGGTCATGGTCATGGTGTGGAAGGCTTTGAAAGGAAAGTGAATGAGGAGGTTAGCCTCTCTCTCTGCTCTGCCATTTTCTCAATGTAATACTCTGCCATCACTGTCACCACCACTAAGACTTTCATCAGCTGTGTTTCCTGGACCTTGGACTTCCCAGCCTCAGAAACAGTAAGCAATAAATTTCATTTTCTTTATAAATCACCCAGTTCCATGTATTTTGTTATAAGCAACAGAAATGGACTAATACAGAGGAATATCGTGTGAAATCTTGCCCTCAATGAACTTACCCCTCAAATGGGGAAACATACTACAGCATCATAAATCAAAGATTCCAAAAACGAGTGCACATCAGGACAGTTCACTAGTAAAGACACTCTGGAAGTGGGGTGCTGGAGTTAATTTGTGTCAGCTTACGAGAGCTGATTATGAAATGTTCAGGGATTTTGCAAGCCAGTTGACATTACCAGCCTGATATTGGCCATGATGATAGCATTTATGCAGTAAAAATTGGGAATTACTACAAATCAGAACTTTTTTTTCTTTTTTTAAGATCCAGTTGCTAAATATTTACCGGCAAACCACTGTACTCTGGATATCCTAACATACCTCGTCAGAACCAAATTTTAGACAGGTTTAAGGTATTTAAACAGTAAATTTCCAATTGCATCCAAGTTTTATTGTTTTTGAATTCAAAAATGCTGATTTGATGTTGGAGCAATTAACGATTATAATTTATTAATATGAAAAGTTCATTTTAGAAAAAGCAATTAAGCTTAAATATCCTGCAGACAGTACAGACAGACTGCAGGAACACAGAGAGATAATTGAAGCCATTCATAAAGATAGGTAGGTAATATCTGGGTCCTCAGTTACATTTTATTTTATAAGTCACAACAGTTTCATGTTGTAATCTTTGCATAGATTTTGCATGCATACCTAGAATAAATACACATTGTATATGTATAGTGACAAAAAGGAATCATAATTAGGTAACTTTATGTTAAATCAATTTGTTAGTGATGATGGATCTTTCAAAGAATGTTTTTGTCAGTACAAAACCTGAACCAAAAATGAATAATTAGTTAATTAGCTTTATGTTTCTCAGGCAGCCTATTTATTTTCTGTGGTTGAAGTCCCTTAGCAATTTGCTGAATTTTAGGTAATTTTTCAATTTACAGTTAAAATTAAAATGTTAAAATACTGAATTTAGATGAATATTTTTGCATATGTGCGTTAACAGCTTTATTAGGGCAGGATTTACAAACTATGAAAATTATCCACTATAAGCATACAAATCAATGGCATTTAGTAAATTGATAAGAGTACAATCATCACCATAATACAATTTTATAACATTTTTATAATACAAATAAAAATCTTTGAGCCTGTTTGTCATTAATCCCTGTTTCCACCTCTAACCTCAGGCAACAATTGATCATTTTTCTGTATCTGTACCTTTATCTATTCTGGACATTTCATGTAAATAGAGTCTCAAAATGTGTGGCCGTTAGTACCTGGCTTGTTTCACTCAGGTGAAACTTTTAAAGGTTTGTCCATATAGAGCATTTATCAGTATTTCATTCCTTTTTCATGGTTGGATGGTATTCCATTGTATAGACCTACCACGGTTTGCATACCCATTCACCAGCTGATGGATATTTGGATTCATTATTGGTATTTGTTATTATGAATGAATAATACTGCTCTGAACATACCTTACAAGTCTTTGTGTGGATATATGTTTTTCTTTTTTCATGGGTAGATTGCCAGGGAATGGAATTTCTGTGTTATTTGGTAAACTTATTTTTAAAATTTCCAGAAACTACCAAACTGTTTTCCAAAGTGGCTGTATCATTCTACATTTCTACCAACAATGTAGAAAGATTCCAGTTACTCCACATCTACACCCATACTTAGTTTTGTCTCTCTTATTGATTATAGCCATTCTAGTGGAATTACTACAAAAATGTACCAGATTTGCACACTGAAGACTACAAAGTATGTACCTGCATCCCACAAATTTTGGTATGTTGTGTTTCCATTTTCATTGTTTAAGATAATTTCTAATTTTCCTTTCAATTTCTTCTTTGGCTCATTTAGAAGTATCCTATTTAGTTTCAATGAATTTGGGGGCCTTCCAGGTATCTTTCTATAATTGATTTCTAATTAAATTCCACTGTGGACAGAACACATACTTAGTATAATTACCTTTTAAAAAAAAATTATCGAGACTTGTTTTGCACCCCAGCATATGGTCTAAACTAGAGAATATTCCTTTTGCACTTGGAAAGACTGCATTCTGTAGTCCTTGTTTGTAGTATCCTAAATATTTCATTTATTTATTTATTTATTTTTTGGTGTTTTTTTTTTTTTTTTTCTTTTTTGACCGGTAAGGGGATTGCAACCCTCGGCACGGTGTTGTCTGCACCACGCTCAGCCAGTGAGCACACCAGCCATCCCTATACAGGATCCGAACCCGCAGCCTTGGCGCTACCAGCGCCACACTCTCCCGAGTGAGCCATGGGGCCGGCCCTAAATATTTTAGATTGAATTGGTTGATAGTGTTGTTCAAGTCTTCTATAACCTTGCTGAATTTTTTCTAGCTGTTTATTAATTATTGAGAGTCAGATATTGAAATCTACAACTATTACTTTTGAAATGTCTATTTCTCCTTTAAATTCTATTTGTATTTGCTTCATGTATTTAGGGGTTCTGTTGTTAGGTATATATATATTTATATATCTTATTAATGTGTTAACCCTTTTATCATTGTGAAATGCCCCTCTTTGCCTTTGGTAATACTTCTCATCTTAAAATCTTTTTTTTTACATTAATGTAGACACTCCAGCTCTCTCGTGGTTACTGATTGCATGATGTATCTTTTTTCAACCTTTTACTTTCAACCTATTTATGTCTTTGAATTGAATGTATCTCTTATAGACAGCATGTAGTTGTATCTTGCTCTTTTTTACAATCTGTATCTTTTAAGATTTTACAGTCTTTATCTTATATAGGTATTTAGTCAGATTTAATGTAAATGTTGATATGTTAGATTTATATCTGCCATTTTGTTATTTGTTTTGTATTTATCCATCTTTTGTTGCTGTTACTGTTTTATTTCTTATTTTCTACATTCTTTGTACTAGGCAAGTATTTTTAGGTGTATCAGTTTAATTTCTGTGTTGATATTTTTACCATATTATTTTGACTCATTTGTTTACTGATTGCTCTAGGAATTATAGTATGCATCTTAAGTTATTAAAATCTACTTCAGAATAATATTAACTTAATTCTGGTAAAAAATAGACACTTGTTCCAAATTATCCCTTCCTCCCCTCCCCCACAACTTTGGGCTATTACTGTCAAATATATTATTATACCTATATGTTGTAGACCCAACAATACAGTGTTGCAAGGACTGATTTACGTCTTCGATCTTTTAAAAAAGTTAGGAGAAGTAAGAAAAATATATTTATAGAGTTCCTTATTACAACCTACATATTTGCCATTTCTTAGTAGCTTCATTTCTTCCTGTATTTCAAGTTACCATCTGGTGTTACTTTCTTTGCCTTAAGAATTTACTTTAGTATTTTATGTAAGTCAGGTCTGCTAGCAACAAATTATCTTTGTTTATTTGGGAATGCCTTTATTTTGCTTTCACTTACAAAAGGTAGTTTTGCTGTATACGATTCTTGTCTGACAGTTTTTCCCCTTCCAGAACTGTTAAAATAGCAATTTATTTGGTATATGAGTATAATGCACACACCATAAAGTTCACCATCTTCAAAGCAATTTAATATTTTTTAGTATATTTATAAATTTGCGATTTGGTCACTACTATCTAAGTCCAGAACATTTTCATCACCTGAAAAGAAACTCTATACTTATTAGAAATCACTCCCATTACTTTCTCTCTCCAACCCCTGGCAACCACTGATCTATTTTCTGTCTATAAATTTGCCTGTTCTGGATAGTTCATGTAAATGCAATCATATGTGTGGCCTTTTATGACTGGGTTCTTTCATTTAGCATAATGTTTTCAAGCTTTATCCATATCGTGGCATGTATCAAAATTTTATTTTTATAGCTGAATAATATTTCATTGTTTTGATATACTACATTTCATTTCTCCATTAATTGGTTGGAAGACATTTTGGTTGTTTCTAGTTTTTGAATAGCATGAATACTGCTGCTATGAACATTCATGTATGGTTTTGTGTGGACATATGTTTTCATTTTTCTTAGGTATTTAACTAGGAGTGAAATTGTTTGGTCATATGGTAACTGTATGCTTAGGGTTTGGGGACATGACAAAATACATTTCAGAAGTATGTCCTCCCCTCTGAGCACTTTGAATTTATTATTCCACTGCCTCTGACCTCCATTACTTCAGACAGAAAGTTAGTTTTCAATTGCTTTTGTCTTGCTTTTTTCTCTCTGCTTTTGACTTTGAAAAATTTGACAATTATATGTCTAAGTGTGAATCTCTTAGTGTTCCTATTTGTGTTTCATGGACCTTCATGGATCTGTACGTGTAGAATGTAATGTTTTCATAATATTTGGGATGTTTTCAACCATTATTTCTTCAAATATACGTATATATATTTGTGTATGTGCGTATATATATATATATGCATATATGTGTGTGTGAATGTGTATGTATGTGTATACAGATAAATGTATATACACACATGTATATGCATATATATGTGTAGCCTCTGTCTTCTCTACTCTAGGACTCCAATTACCTGGATGTAGGTATACCTGCAGCTGTTCTACACTCTCTGAGGCTGTGTTCATTTTATTTTTCAATCTTTTCCTCTCTGCTCTTCTGACCGATAATTTCTATTGATCTACTTTCGAATTCATGGATTCTTTTTCCAGCTCAGATCTGCTGTTAAGTACATTTGCAATTTTCAACTTTTGAATTTGCATTTGGTTATCTTTTTTTATGGTTTGTACTTCTATTTTCATTTATTGATTTTTTTAATTGGCAATTTTAGAACTGTTGCACAATTCCAATTTCTTAACTTCGAAATAATAACTACTTGATATCCTGCAGTGGTAATGTGCTAAAAACTTGGTACTCAAAGCATGGCCCATGATCATCTTCAGTGACTGGGTGCAGTTAGAAATGCAGAGTCTTAGGCCCTTCCCCAGCCCTACAGAATCCAGATCTGCATTTTAAGAAGATTCCCCATGTGGTTCATAAGCACACTTATGTCTGAGAAGCGCTACTCTAGAAAAATGCCTTGAAGAATTTGCAGTTGTTGCTGATGACTATAGCAATAATAAACTTTGAATACAATAGTCAAATCATGGTTTTAAGAATCAGATCTTGAGGGCCACTCCTAAATAACAGCATGATCTTCAACAAGCACTGAATATATATATTTTTATTTTTATTACTTATTTATTTTTTAATCGACATGTATTAATTTTACATACTTACAGGGTACAGAGTTATATTTCAATACATGTACACAATGTGTGATGATCACATCAGAGTAATTAGTATATTCATTATCACAACACAATCTTTTTTGTGATGAGAATATTTGAGAATATACAATAAATTCTTGTTAGAGATGCCTAGCACTACTGTACACCACTAGAACTTTTTTCTATCTAGCTGTAATTTTGTGTCCATTAACCAACCTCTTCCTATCCCCCACATCCTATTCCCTTCCCAGCATCTAGTAATCACAATTCTACTCTCTACTTTTTTTTTTTTTTTTTTTATTCCTTTTTGTCTTTTTTACTGACCAGTAATGGGATCGCAACCCTTGGTGTCGCACCCGTACCGGGGACCGGCAACGGGATTGCAACCCTCGGTGTTGCGCCCGCACCACGCTCAGCCAGTGAGCGGGAACCGGTCTCCACATGGGATCTGAACCCTCTGTGGGAGCGCCGCCATGCTCCCAAGCGGCGCACTCTCCAGTGTGCCACCGGGCCGGCCCCTACTCTCTACTTCTAAAACTTCAACTTATTATTATTTTTTTAGCTCCCACATGTGAATGAGAACATGTGGTATTTATCTTTCTGTGTATTTCTTTATTGAGACTACTTTGATGAGATAAGTTATTGTCATCATATTTTCCTTTAATTCTTTAAACATAGTTTTTTTTTCCCAATTCTTATAATAGCTGCTTTGATGTCTTTGTCTGCTACATACAACACCTGGATTCACTTAGAATCAATTTCTACACTGATCCTTTCCTGAGTATTGGTCATACTTTCCTGTTTCTTTGCTTCTCATACATTTTGTTAAAATCTGGAGATTTTAGACACAGTACTATGCCATGTGAATTCTGTGCTTTCTCCTTATTGATTTTTGATCAGTAAAATAGTTATCTCTTGCCTGTTTTTCAATTTCTTTTAAGTTTGAAAGATTTCATGTATAACAAGCAATGTATGTAACATATGTGTGGAATTCATGGCACATAGTAGCAACTTAAATGGAATATTCCCAATCTTGTTGATCCTGCATGTGTCCTTCACACAGATCTTATCCCTATTCCTCCCTAGGACCTCAGGTATCTTCAATTAAATAAAAACTCACCTTGATTTTCTTTAGTTGTGCCATCTGTGCATGCATCCATAAAGTATATATCTTTTTATTTTGTTTTTGACTTTACAAAAATGCTGTTCTGTGACTATATTTTTTTCCCAGCAAAATTATGATTCTATGGTTTTTCTCTACTAATATAGTTGGAGCTGGTTTGCTCATTTTCACTGATATGTAGGATTTCACAATGTATCTCTTTACTTTTCTCATAATTGATATGGCTATTTCTAAATTTTTGCAGTTGTGAACAATGCTAAGGATATTTTTTGTGTGTCTCACGAGGCACAGACACAAACATTTCTTTAATGTATAAATTTAGAGTATTGCTTGTTCATTAGGTATGACCGAGTTTAACTTTGCAAGGTAATTTCAACTTTATTTTTCCCAAAGTAGTCATACCTATTTAATTTCCCACCAGCATTACATGAGAGTACTAGGTTCTCCATATTTTTGCTCACACTTGGTATTGTTGGCTTGTGTTTCTTGCAGTCATGCTGAAAGTTTCTCCTGCAAACTTTAAATCCCCCTGCAGACTTTCCATTTTATGTCATTGATCAGAATTGTCCTATAGTCATATGTATTTAAATCCATCACTTGCAAGGAAAATAGAAGAATATCATTATTGGTTATCTATGCTGTCCAATATGGTAACCACCTCCATGTGTGGTTATTTAGTTCTTCAGTTGTATTAATCACATTTCAAATGCTCAATAGTCACATGTGGCTTGTGGCTGCCATATTGGACAACACAGATGTAAAACATTTTTATGATTACATAATGTTCCATTGGAAAGCAGTGGTTTAGACCAGTCACCCTTCCCTAAAGCATATGGATTAGTCTGGACACTTGAATAGAATTGGAGTTCTGAAAAAAGGCATGGAGAGATGCTAGGTTTTCAAGGAAGACAGTGTCTGCTATGTGTGCTTACTTACACAGTAAACAATTTATGAAATGTTAATAATTGCATGTAGATTAACCAAGAAAGTCCTCTGCTGTATTCCTTTCTTAAGCTGAAGAAGATTTCAGTTATTACATTCACTGCAAGTGACTAAGTTGTATTTTTGCTGGTGTTATTATTGCAAAGATTTAGTGTAGTTGATAGTTCAAGAAGTTTAGTTGAATTCTCTAAACAGGACTGGGAATAATAAGGTGCGTAATGAGTCTAGGTGGTTAGCTGAAATTGGCAGGGGTGGTGAATTAGTTGAAACAAACACTCTATAGAATACTTTGTGGGCATATGGTGCCATGTGTAAGGAAAATTACAGCACCTCACAAGCCTTCCAAGATTTTTTGACTTGACTTTCCATCATAGAAAAGTTATTCATCAGATGTCAGTCTGAACAGGAGAGAATTGAAAAATATACTTGATGGATCTGCGGCAGAACAGCGTTACAGAACAACTGAGACACAATTTCAATTAAGGAGAATAATTGGTTACTCCAGGGTTACATTTGTGTTCGAGCTTTCATTAACATCAAAGTAGAGAAATTATATTGCCTTCTGGGTCTACTGCCCTGTGCTACAATCTAAGGGGAATAGCTTCTGCTAGTTATTTTAGATATTAAAAAAAAGGACACCAAAATTTAAATTCCAAGGCTATTAAGCATCTGTTTGAGTTGAATGGGATATTTGAAACATGCTAAAATTAGAAAACATTAAACAATTTAAAAAAAGTCTAAATTGTAGAAAGCAGATCATTAAAAGGTCAGTGGGATCCCTGACAGCACAATGATATAACACAGCCTATCTACCAGCTCCATTAAACACTCGGGGGGCGGGGAAGTCCTTTGAGAGAAGTGCATGAAGAAAAAAAAGTCTAAATTGTAGAAAGCAGATCATTAAAAGGTCAGTGGGATCGCTGACAGCACAATGATATAACACAGCCCATCTACCAGCTCCATTAAACACTCGGGGGGCGGGGAAGTCCTTTGAGAGAAGTGCATGAAGACGGTAGATCACAGCCAGCTCCTGAAGCTACAGCTGCTTTCAGTCTTCTATAAACTTTGAAGTTACCTTTGATTTTTTTTAATCTTCCTTTTATTCTCAACTTTTTCCCCCTCAGAATATCCCTGCTATTCATCCTTTCAGTATTAGTAAGGGTTGTACATCGAAACAGAACCAATAAGATATACACAAAGAGGAGGAGAGAGTTTCAGGAATAGGCACACACGATTGTAGGAACTGGTAAGTTCAGACTCTGTAGGGCCGGTCAGCAGGATGGAAATTCAGGTGACAGTTGATGCCACAGGCTTGAGTCCAAATTCCACAGGTAATGGGCTGGAAAAACAGGTATGGTGTCTATGTTGCAGTCTTAAGGAGAATTCTTTCTTCTTTGGGAAACCTTCGTCTCTGCTGTTAGGGCCTTCAACTGACTGGACAAGGCCATCCACATTATGGACAGTCATCTGCTTTACTCAAAGTCTCCTGATTTAAATGTTAATCACACCTAAAAAATACCTTAACAGCAACATTTAGACTGGTGTTTGCAAACCACTAGTTATCATGGCCTTGCTAAGCTGACACGTAAAATTAGCCATGGTATGTTCTTTTCTGTTTGCATATCCACTACCTCAAGCCTACGATCTCATCCCCTTGTGCCTGGTATAACTGAAGCAGGTCCTGCCACCTCCACACCCCAAAGATGGTCTTTCCCTTACCCAGTCTCTCCATTCTTCAATTCACCTTTCTCAGGCTATTGCCATATTCCTAAATAGCCTTTCCCTTGAGGTTCTCCAGCTGTGTGCTGGTCAGATCATAACTGGGCTCTCACGTTTCCTGTTTTAATTTTCTATTCTCTCTATTAAAGTTCCATTCAAAGGATACCGGCTCCAATTCCCATGATGATCTCACATCCCTGGAATATTTACACCATCTTTCAGTTACTTGTTCTCTAGTTGTTTAATACAAGTATATGTTAACTTTGTCCTCTTAGTCAAATTGTAAGGTGCTTGAACTAAGGAATTGTGTTAAATTTCTATTGTACGCATCACTTCACCTAGAACAGTGTTAGCCAGTGGTTGCATGAAGGAGATATTCGGCCATTCATTTGTTATGGGGGAGAAAAACCCTAAAGCACTGTGCAATGTAATCTTAAATCATGCATAAAAAGTGCAGTTAGGGAATAAAAAAATACAGCATCATGGTCCCACTTTTAATCTACTGAATTAGAACCTCTGAGGATGGGCCGGCCCGGTGGCGCACTGGATAGTGCGCCGCTTGGGAAGCGTGGTGGCGCTCCCGTCCGAGGGTTCGGATCCCAAATACCGACTGGCTCCGGCTTACTGGCTGAGCGAGGCGCGGGAGCAACACCGAGGCTTGCGATCCCGTTGCCGGACACGGAAAAAAGACAAAACACACAAAAAAAAAAAAAAAAAAAAAGAACCTCTGAGGATGAAATACCCGGTAATCTATATTTGAAAAAAAAAAGCTCCCCAAGATAATTTTGATTTTGTGAGTCTGAACACTGGTATTTAGGAATTACTGTATAGATATCTTCCTTTTTTTTTTTAGCATCCTAATAATTCACAAGAATTCAGAGTATTTTTCCTCTAAACAGCTCTCAAATGTCTGTATTGTCCTGGCCTTGCATGAGGCTCCCTTTTCTACTCACCTGTGTTACATCAGTATCTTCTTAACTGTTTTCCATGTCTCCCATCAGGCTCCTCTCCAATATCACCTCCACATTGCAATCAAAGGGTTTGTGCTTAAAAATTGCAAAGTTGATGGTGCTGTTTAAGCATAAAATGCTTTATGTTTCCCCTGTTCAAGATGAAGTTCAATCTTCTTTACATGGCTTATCAAGCTGTTCAAGATATAATATTTGCCTACCTTTATAGCCTAGGCTTCCTTCACAGCCTCTGTACTGAATTACTCATCTTATTATGAATCTTTGCTTTGTACATGCTTAAGAGACACTTAATTCATGCCATTTGTCCAAGTAATATTTATTTAATTAATGCTGCATAGTCCAGGCATTTTCTGGATACTAAGGGTCCCGAGATTGAAGATTTATTCCCTTCTTCTTCTGAACCTTACAGTCCAGTAGGAAGACAGCTACTATAGACTGAAAACTTACTATTTGCTAGGACTGGACTAAGCATTTTGCATGAATTTTTAATCTTCACAATTACACTCTGGGTGGCTAGGCCAGAGTCCAGGTCTTTGGAATTTGGAGCTCATGTCCTTAACAACCATGCTCTTCTGCTGCTGTGTTGAAATAATCAAGAGGAACCACAATAATGTCATAGGAAACTTCATAAATTACTCATGGTACAGTGTCCTGGATTAATAGAAAAGAAAATTAGGTAAAATAAGACTAATACTTTTCTGTACCCTCTCCTTATGTTGAACCATAACTGATATTTTTACAGCAACAGATATTAAGAAAGTACTTGCCATATGTCAGGTATCAAATAAAAACTTGCAAGTTCCAATTTCTTGCCTTCAGCTGTCTGAAATCACTTCACCAGCCCTCAACATGTGAACACTGACAGAGCTGAGTTTGAATCCTGGCTCTGGTCTTTTAGCAGCTATTTGCTCTTAGGAAAGTTATTTAACCTCTCATTTTTAGTTTTTTCATTTGTAAAATGGAAAATGCAACAGCTTGTAAGTCATGCTAAGTTGTTATGAATGGTCTTATGTAGAAAAATGACATAATTGGTTTTGTATTTCAGGGTAATTAGCTCTAGCAACCTCATGTAGTTGTCTAAGTAAAGGGTATTGATGGACTAGACTGTGGTGTTAGCAGAAGGTAAAGAAAGAAGAAAACTCATGAATGTGTATTTATTAAATTCTATCAACAAAGTGATGGAAGAGATAGAGTTCATAACTCTAACCTAATTATACACATCTTGACATAAAGCCCAAAGTTTCAAACTTTTTTCCTATTACTATTCTCAATTAATTTGAATCACTCTCTGAGTCTCAGTCTACTGAATGAAAAGTTTATGTAAAATAATAGTTAAATTAATTTCTTATGGAAAATTCTATGATTCTGTAAAGGATGTGCCTATCTGTTCAATGGATCAAGAAATATTTAAAATTAAATAATTATAATTTATAACTCTGACATACCTTTAGGGGAAGGATTTTAAGTGGTCTAAATATTATCTTTTAAAGTAGAGAGTTGACAAATAACCTAAAATTAAATAAGCAAGAATAGCAATGAATGCATCATTTTGAAAACCTAGAGGTAACCAGCAGAAGAAATAAATAGAAATGCTTAAAACTGGTCTTTTTAAGACTGGCCCCAGAAGACAAATAGATCTCTGAGATGGAAAATTCTGATGCTGAAGAGTTAGGGCTTTATTTAGATTCTTCAAAGCAGCTCAGCTGGGTTCTAAACAGAGGACAGGTGACCAAGGAGAAATACCTCACTCTAGGAGAGCTCCCCTATTCCTATTAGTCAAAGAGGCTTTAAACTTCTAGAGTTCTACAACAGGTTATCTCTGAACATACATTTAATGTCCGTTAAAGAAATATATCTACACAAAATCATTATTAAACTAGTCTAAAAACTAGGCATTAAAAATGTGATTCTGACTTAATATTCTTTGAAAATTAAATTGACTTGGTATTATAATTTAAAACTTTATTTTAATGTAACTTTTGAGATGCACTTTTGAATAAAGAGAAATGACATATGCTTTACCTTGAATATTGAGTTCATCTAATTAATAAAATTACTTTTCTTAATTACTCTATATTGAAAAATTGCATAGCATGCTAATTTATAAACTAAAGGGCAATCAATAAAAAATTAGATAATTAACGATGTGTGAAACTATAAATGAGAATATACAACTTCAAATAAGTGGAAACTTATACTGATTATAAACATGAGTAAGAATGAGACCTAAAAATTAACTTCTCGTGTCTGTAGTGCTATATGATAAGCTTAATGTTAATATGTTGAAACGTGATTGGGGTTTATTATATGCATCAATGTTACACTCACATTTAATATAATTTATAGAAGGCAGATGGAGCAATGTTCTTAAAGGAGAAGAAAATTGTTTACTATATATATATCCTACAGCCAGCATTGGAATTGAGGCTAATATTCTTAAACAATTCTCTATAAGGGGTTTTCATTGGCTAATGACTAACTTGCTTAGTAGAACAGCATTGTAATATTTAGTCAACTACTGCTCACAGTCATCTCTATTATAATTTTCTTGGGCTAATGTTCATTATGTTCATAATCTTTTTTTAAAGACTATTTCATTTCAGTTCTTTACAGGACATGTATGGAAATTTTAATAGTAGAAAGGTCTTGGTTTTATTTTCAACTCATATATGTTACTGGTAATGTATAAAAAGACTTAAACATTATCTTGAAGGGCTTTTTGTGTTTCAATATAAACCAAACTATGAGAAATCAGAGAAAACCTTCTTCGGACATTGGGTGTTCAATGCACCAGGTCAGGCAAGAAAACATAGTCATGAAATTGAAACCATATTAAGACTTGACATATTAATTGCAACATTTATATAAAAACTAAGTCTGTGCCTGGAAAAAATTACAAGCCTCTGCTGACTTCTAGACACTGTGATAGGCACCGGAGATAGAAATGTGAGGAAGAGATTCTTCCTGCCTTCAGAGGTCTCATGGTCTGGTGGACTAGAAAGACATAAAAAGGTAAAAATTGTAATTTGACCAGGTATGCCTGGTAAGAGCTATGCACCATAGAAATAACATTTAAAAAATGAGAGCATGAGATGAAGAATGAAAACTTGCAGTATTTGAACACTTCAAAGCAGGCATTAAAGAGGAAAAAAAAAGAGAAAGAGCATGTAATAGCTAAGAGAAAAGTGAAGGCAACATTCAATTCATTTTCTGATTGTACATGCGTATGACACAGAAAATGACAGGTTTGACACATTTTTAAAAGTTATTTATTGATTTTTTTAAATAGAAGTGATAGAAATGATGAGTTTGTGACATTAGATGGAAATAGTCAAGAAAAAAAAGGCCTATGAATAAGAAGTATTGTTGGTACATGGAAAATTGGTTGAATTAAATTTTAATCTAGTAGATATTATGACTGAAATGAAGTTCATTCTTTCTACAATAAATTATTTTACTGTGTCCTTTCCATTAATTTTAAGTGTAGATATAATTATACTGTACTGTCAGTATTTAGCGATTTGAGTTGATGTGTATGAGTGTCCTGTTTCCTTTACTAAATGTGTTTCCAAATTATAACTATAAATTTCCCACTATATTTAATAGAGAATAGTGGATACAGGGAATTCGGAGTGAGATATTTTGGACCTGTCCCATGTGAGAGGGAACTGATCTGAATTGGTGGTCGCACTCACTAGCCAAATACAAAACTGTGCTGAAAGATGATACTCTGACCAGAAGCTTCAGCAGGGATGTGCCTGCGCATCCTCTCTCTCCTGGGAGGTGATGGTTCTGGGTGCTCTTATCCCCTCATGCTTAGACATTAATGAGACACACTGGGGTAAATAGTAAACTGAGGTTGGATAAGATCGAGATGGAAAGGTGTCAAAGGAGAAGTTAAAAAGGGAAAAAAGAGGCAGAGATGAGGGGGAAATTATGTGACTGTATTGATAGCCAGACTCCTTTCTGATTCTAGCTAGGCCAGGCTACAGCTGATGACTGGCTCCTTAAGAAGGAGGGGCCCTCACTCAGGTGGGGATAAAGCCAAAATAGTATTTGCTGTGTTATTTCCAAATTATTAGGAGGTCAAATTGCTGTCTGCTTGTAGAGCCAGTGGGAAACTATTTATGTGGTCAGACTTGACAGGATGCATGCTAGCTGGCCTTTGAATTGGAGAATAAACAATCTGTAGGGCTATTATCCTAATCCCCTCTACCCATAGAATCATTTCAACTACTTTGTGATTTTATTATTTTTTTTTTCTTGACTTAACTAATGGTAAGGATGGGTATAGAATCCATTTCTTCTAACATTTTAAATGAAGGGTTGAGTTTGGCTAAATTCTCTTGATTCATTTGATTTTTGTGAAACTAACACATTAGAGAAACCCAAATTAAAGTGCAATATTTAAGACATCCTTCAGGGATAATAAAATTATTTCTGGTCTATTAATGGCTTATTATTATTTATTTCACTGATTCATTTCCTTACTGTCCACTATCTGGAGGTACTGGCTTAACCAGATAATTAAAAAATGTAAATTATTCATTTTAATATATTCTTCCCCAATATAAATGGCATATGATTGCACACTGCCATTTGAACAGTAAGATTTATCTCATATTAATTGCAGCAGAGATGTACAGATTCACATTAAAAAATAGAAGAGCATCACTACCTGTAAGATTCAGTTAAAACCTGATCAGAATATCTAAATAAAGGTTCAGTTGGAAGGTGAATTTATTCACCTTCTGAAATAGATATTCAGAAGTTAAACATTGGCAGGTCAATAGAAGCAAGTCTAGAGGAAGAAAAAGACTTGGCCCAGGAGTATCCTGGTCGCATGGGAAGGCATGCCTACCGTGGTGATGAATATATCATATGTTAGCTTGGCTTGATTAAACATTGGGTATTCTAACTGCTTGATCTTATTCCTTGTTCACCAAGAAACTCGTTGATAAACATGTCACTCCCCAAAGTGTTCTCTATCTTCAAATGGACACAAATAATCAACTGCTCATAAATAACTATAAACCAATAATTTGAAATTAGAATAATATGCTAATAATATAATAAAAATTTAAATTAGTGAGTTGAAATTCTAGTTTTACACACCAGTCTTACAAACAAGCCTGTGTTCATCTACTTCTAACCTGAGAGATACAGCTATCCTTTAGATGATCTCAGCTTCCTAAACCTGCAAAGCTGAAGGTTACATTCCAACCATGACTAATCACAAGAAAATGAACACCCTATAAGGAAGCCTCCAAGGAGAGAGTTAGCTCTTTCCTTGTTTTTTACTTCATTGACTGAGCAAGCCTTCCTACCTGTGGAACATGTGTTGCTATCTCTTCTATTGGACAGAAGCTCCTGGAGAGCAGAAATCCTGCTTGCTTAATCTCTGTAGTTCCCATATCCCATAATGCTTTATTCCTAGTAATATATCCATGAATGAAAGGGTGAAGACAGGCGTTTTGTCTTCATGCATAAGTTACCACGTGCACGAACAAGAGGAAAAGCCCTAGTTAACTGTTTGCTATATTTTATTAGGAAGAAAATTATAAATGATTTCGACCCCATCCCTTCATGTTATAGCCTCCAGAACTATGGAATTACAGATACAGCCATAGAAAAAGACTCATGGAACTTAATAGTTTTCAGGCACAGGGTATTATAATATTACCGGAGAGAATGGCCTATTTAAATGGCCTGGAGATGAGAATCAGGTGTTAAATCATTGTCACTTCTATGATTTCACTAATTTTCAGAATATGAACTTGAGACCCCATCTACTTAATATGCTAAATAAAAATAACCAGAAACTGTTCTAATAATATGTAGTGTATATTAAAACATTACATTTATTTAAATTATATGTAAATCCCATTAAACATGGAATAACAGTAGTAATAACTCTTGTATAGCACTTACTCTGTGTCAAGCACTGTTTTACATGCTTTACAAATATTAATTTGTCTAGTCCTCACAACAACCCTATTATTATCCTCATTTCATAACTGAGAAGACTGTAGTACAAAGATGTTAAATAACATGCCTAAGATCATGTACCTTAAAAAGGTCAGACACAGATTTTAAGGCCGGGCAATCTGGTTCTAGAGTCTATGCTTTTACCCATTACTCTAACACAACAGCGATTATTGAAGTTGACTTACCAGAAGACCTGACACACATTACTCTTTCTTACATATTCTACGGACCTAGTTTAGTCATTCTAAGGTGAGAAATACTAAACCGAAATACAAGGGATGTTTAAGACTACAGTTGAAGGACCTCTAATTAGCAAATTTAATTTACATGCTTTATATAATAAATCTACCCAAAATAAAATTAATACACTTAATTATGAAATATTTTAAACACTCAAAAAAGCAGCAAAACAGTATTTCCTATATTGACAATTACTTAGATTTTACAGATGTTAACATATGGGTATATGTATTTTGGAATTCCATCTTTAACAAAATTAAGACAAATATGAAATGCCAAATCACACAATGTGAGGAAGATCTGCTAAAATTAGTGAAGGTGGGGTGTAAGAAGGTTGGGAGAGAGAATGCTCGTGGCTGCATATCCCAAAAAAAGCCAGCGTAGAGCACTTTACCAAAGCAATGAAGCCCCCCTGGATGACAAAACTAATAATCCCTACTAGCAACACTGGGGAAGAAAAGGGGGTCTCATGGAGAGTCCTTCCTTGGATTTGGCAATGAATCATGCAATGTTGGGAATGTAGGTGAGGAATCAGACAAGAAATCATTCAGGCAAGCCATATTTATAGGAAGCAGTGTTTGGTGAGGCAGGAATGCAGGAAAGAGGGCACTGGCAACTCTGAAAGTGCAGTGGTCGAGAATAAGCAAGGACTCCTTTGCACATAAATCCCTGAGAACCCTGTGCCCTAAGGGGAGCTCCTGGAGCCTGTCCCCTCCTCCATAGTATCCTTCTGCAAATAATGGGTCTAAGGAGACCTACCTCATTGTTATAACGAGGGTCAGGGCAGAGCAGAAGCAGAAAGGACAGGTAGAAGGCTATCACAATATTTGGTGAGAGATTAAGATAGCTTGGAATTTGGTGTGAGGTGGTGAGATGTGGTAAGATATTAAAGGGTAGACTCAAAGGATTTACTGTCTGATTGACTGTAAAGTAAGAAACAGAAGAGTCACCAGTGACTCCAAGGTTTTGTCCTGAGCAGTCGGAAGGATGCAATTGCCCTTAACTGAAATACAGAAGGTTGACTAATTTACAGGGAAACACATTCAAAACTTAATTTGCTATTTATATGTACAATGAAATTCCCATTTGTAGGTGTACTTGCTCATTATTGAATACTCTTATGATTACCATATATACTAGCCAAGCATCTTAAGGGGAAGTATTCAGTATTCGTTGTGCTGCACTCAGTTTACCCAGTTAGTCCTCACTTGGTATTCATCACCCCACACACCTTCCCCCCACTTCCCAGCCAGAGGACTTAATTCTTCAGGTTTCTTGTATTTACATTTTCCTCTTATCCATACAGTTATTGCTTATAAATAAAAACAAGTAAAGAACAGTTCTATTCCTTGGTCCTGGACTGTGGAATGAACTCATGTCATAAAAGCATTTTTTTTTCCTTTAAATTTTTATTTTGTCAATATACAATGTGATTGATTATTATGGCCTGTCACCGAAACCTCCCTCCCTCCTCCCTCTCCCCCCTCCCACCCAAGAATGTCCTTTCCGTTTGCTTGTTGTAACAACTTCAAAAAAATTGTAGTTGTTATATCTTCTCCCCCACCCCCAGGGTTTTTTTTGTGTGTGTGAGTGAATTTATTTATTCTTAGCTCCCACCAATAAGTGAGAACGTGTGGTATTTAATTTTCTCTGCCTGACTCGTTTCACTTAATATTATTCTCTCAAGGTCCATCCATGTTGTTGCAAATGGCAGTATTTCATTCGTTTTTATAACTCAGTAGTATTCCATTGTGTAGATATACCACATTTTCCGTATCCACTCATCCGATGATGGACATTTGGGCTGGTTCCAACTCTTGGCTATTGTAAAGAGTGCTGCAATGAACATTGGGGAACTTTTTGATTCATTGATCTTTTGTATTGCTTTTTGGGTTTCAATTTTGTTAAGTTTTGCTCTGATCTTGATGATTTCTTTCCATCTGCTAGGTTTAGGTTTATTCTTGTTTTTCTAGTTCTTTAAGGTGCAGAGTTAGGTTGTTCACTTGCCATCTTTCCATTCTTCTGAGGTAAGCATTTAATGCAATAAATTTCCCCCTTAATACTGCTTTTGCAGTGTCCCACAAGTTTTGGTATGATGTATCATTATTTTCATTTGTTTCAATAAATTTTTTTATTTCCTGCTTGATTTCTTCTTGGACCCATAAGTCATTAAGTAGAATGCTGTTTAATTTCCATGTGTTTGTATAGTTTCCAGAGTTTTGTTTATTATTGATTTCTAGTTTTAATCCATTGTGGTCTGAGAAAATTCATGGGATAATTACAAGTTTTTTGAA